>NC_056743.1:649792173-650092173 GCF_019279795.1 Protopterus annectens
ACTGTGTCTAAGCAATTCTGATTCTGTATCATAGCTCAAAAAAAATCATCTCCCCAGTCAGTCCAGTCTGCTTACCTAGTGTCCCTTACAGAGTGGTTCGCAGGGAATCTTTAAAGGCTGCCAACTCATTATACTCCCAAAAAATGTTTTCAACCAACTCTTTCTTTCCCATTGCACCTCCAGTATTTACTCTCCACCTGAGAAAAACATTCTTTGGTGTCTACTTGGGGTATAAAAATACCTGTGTAAACACTTCCAGGTAAAGATCTTAAATCTTCTAGACTTTGTTGCATATTTGGGAGATATATCTCCCGTTGTCTCTTTGTGAATTGCTTATCCAGTCTCTCTTCCCATTACTTTTGAAGCTTCTCTGAATGATTCCTATAGTTTTCATACAATATTTTATATGCTGTACTAATTATTCATTTTTTAATGGCAGCTTCTGTTCTAGATTATATTAGAAATTCTATCAGTGCTGGTTTTCATTTAAGACACCCACCCCATTTCTTTCTCTTTGCCTGTACTCTGATATCAATCCTTGGTGGGGAAGGCAGTCTCTAACCTGCAGTCCAAATCAGTTCTTGGCATCTTCCCATTCTGTTGTCTTTCCCTTTCTAGTTATTTGCTTCCAGTAACTTGGTTACTTTGCCAGTTTTCTCAAATAAATTCAAGCCCCCTGTTGCCTATATCCCTAACTGCAGTAATCCCTATCGGCAGAATCTCTTTTCTCCATTCTCGTGTTAGTTTAGTTTTTAAAATACTATCTGCTATTTTATGAATAGAATATTTTGTATGACTGTTGTCATTTTCCTTAAGAGTCTGCATCCAAAATCCCAGTCTCTCCTTGTTTCTTGAGCCTCCCGTATCATCATCCCTTTCCACTTTAAGTTATAGTTTTCTGCTTGTGCTATGTATAATAGCCTTGACTGTGTTGCTCTAAAATACCCCCTAAAATTGGGTAATTCTAGTCCACCTTCTTCTCTTGGAAGAATCATCTTATCCCACTTGACCCTTGCCATCTTCCTCTTCCAGACAAAATCCTTCAGCTCTTTCTCAGTTGCTATCCACAGCTTCTCCTCTGGTTGATAAAAATATGCCTGACCTGTGTATAAGATTAAAGGGAATAAAACATTTTAATTGCTTGTATCTTACTATCCATATCCCTATAGCAAAGCCCCTAGTTTCTCAGTTTTTTTATTATTTTCGGTTTAGTCTCCTCCCACATATCCTTGTCTACCACAGCAGAATCATTTCTAGTCCATACTCCTAAATACTTCATTTTATCATGCCCCCATAAATATTGATATTGGGAATTTGTAAGCCAGGTTTCTGCTGCTAGAAAGGACTGTTGTGTTAAATGTTGAAGTTCTTGAATTGAGGGAGCAGCACATATCACTGTTGAATCATCTGCATATTGGATGAGAGAGGCTTTTGGGGTTGCAGTGTGGAGGTTATTTGTAAATATTGAGAGAAGTAGTGGGCCTAAGACTGAGCCTTGAGGGGGATACCTAGAGTCACTGGTAGAAGGGGGGATAAAGTCTTTTGCCATGAGACTGCTTGCTGGCATCTAGTAAGGTAATCCTGGAACCAGAGGAAGAATGACAAAAGTTTAGTTTGGAGAGAACATTTAAAAGTTTACTATGAGAAATCATGTCAACGGCTTTTGATACATCAAGGAAGATAGAGGATATATAAATATTGTTGCTCCTGTGATAGTTAACAGTATTGATGAAAGACATTAGAGCGGTGGATATACTATGAAATGATCGAAAGCCTTGCTGAGTATTGGTTAGAAGTTTGTTAGTATGCAGGTAATCAGTAACTTGCTTATGAATGCGACTCTACTATTTTGGACAGTGGTGATATTATTGCAATTGGTAGGTGGAGTGATCTATTGAACAGCCACCTTTATGTATTGGGATAATGTGCACGGTTTTCCAAATGGGAGGGATTGTTGTTCTGCTATGGATCTATTGATAAGAATTTATATTGGATAGGCTATTCTGTCTGCTCTTAGTTTTAGGAAATCGTCAGGTAAGTAGTCAGCAGCTAATGTGGGTTTTAGCTTTTAAAGCAGTTTTTTGATAGTCTCTGTAGCTACCAGTTGCAGGGATAAGCTGGATTTAATATTATAAGAGGCAGTGGTAGTTCTAAAAGTTGAGGGGGTTGATTATAGGACAGTACTATGATAGTTTCGGTAAAATATTTATTAAAATGAGTGCCAATGTCAGTATTATTAGTAGTGGTGGAAGGGAGTATACTGATTTTGCCTGGTAGACGTATATTATTTATAGCTGTTCAGAAATGTTGTGGTTTATTGTGGTACTTAGATTGTATTTCTGAATAGTATTTTTTTTTGTCTTGCTTAATTTGCTGCTTTGCTTTGTTTCTAAGTTCACTGTAGGTTTGGAGAGCAGGTTGGGACTTTGTCTTGGTTCAGTTTGCCCAAGCCTTGTCTCTAGATTTAAGTAGTGATTTTGTTTCTTTCGTTAACCAAGGAGCATAGTTTGATTTTACATGTATATCTTTGATAGGGACCTGAGAGTTTAGTATAGGTAGAAAGGTAGAGTTAAAGCGTTAAATAGCTTCCTGAAGGGGACAGAAGTTTCAGGGGTGTCCAGTTACAGCATTTGAGTACATCTATAAGGTTGTTGAGGTTCAGTTGTTTCCTGTTTCTTATTTGTTTCAATGTAGTTTGTTTAGTTGGTATAGCTCATTTCCTAAGTAACTAGTTTGGGAAGTGTTCACTGAGACTGTCTGGAGGACAGCCAGAGTAGGAGTAGAGAGCTGGCCTATTTGTTAATATCCAATCTAGAGAGGAGTGTTTGTTGGATGTCTTATTAATCCTAGTAGGTGATTGGATGTGTTGAGTGAAGCTGTGCAGGATGATGCAATTTTTGGATTTTGGGGAGTTGCAGTCTAACCAGTCAACATTGAAGTCACCCATAATAATTGTTTCCTGAGGTAATAATTTACTGCTGTAGTGTAGTATATTTTCTAATGTTTGGATATTATCTCCTGGTGGCAACTTAGGTACCTATAATGTATATATGTTTCTTGGGTTTAATGTTTAGTTTAGCAAATACTACCTCAACATTAAGGTTTAGGGTTTTTTTCATTTAAAGTCTCTGCAGAGAGGCAGCTTTTAAAGAGTAGTGCCACGCCTCCTCCTCTTTTGCTGATTCGTTCTGCATGTATGATATTATATCCTGGTAGAAGTATTTCATTGTTGGGGGTGGTGGATTTTAGCCAAGTTTTGGTGAGTAGTACAATATCAAGGGAGTATAGGGAGAGGTTAGCATGCCGATCATGGATTTTATTGTTGATAGTTCTTACATTAATATTTAAAAGTAAAATATCAGATTAATATGTAAATTCTCTCTGAATTCTTTGTACTGAATTCACTTCTTCCATGCCAAACATTTTCATAAATCTCTTCAAAAATCTATCCTCCTTAGTTATATTTTCCCTTCTAGGTCTCCCAGACTCATCTTCACTATTGCAAACCAAATTTCACTCCCCACCTGTAAGTAATATTCCATGCTGAAAGCTGATCATTTCTCACATAGTTTTCTTAAGCTCCATTATAGCAGTTTTAGGTGAAATACAGATGCATGCCAGTGTAATCCTCCTCCCTTGTTAAGAGCCCCTTAGTACAATATGTCTTACATTATTGTCTTTTTTTGCCCTCTTCTATCACTATTGGAGCTCCTCTTGCAGTTAATATAAGTACTTCTCTTTTCCTTTGCCCCTGATAGTCCACTGAATAACCATCCTGGAAAGCATTTCTTTATCAAATTCACATTTTTGTCTCTTTCCAGGTGTGTCGCCTGCAGCATAGCTATTTCCACTCTACATTTTTTAATATAGTTCACTACTCTTTCTTTTTTGTACTTATGAATAAGACCATTTAGATTGAAAGACATTACAGAAAGCATAATTTTCTTATATAGTTATTACCACCTTTTATGTATAACTGCTTTTTGTTAAACATCTAATTCCAACTTTTAAGTTACATGCATACACTGTTTGGCAGGTTGATCTTTTATACACTTGTTTCTTGTCATATCCCTTTGATCCTATGTCACAACTTACATAACATTGATTTATTGAAAGCCCTCAAAAAAAAAACTCCTTAATACCCACCTAAAACCTATTAATTTAATAACACACAAAACTATGTGCATCTTCAAATATTGAAGTTTTCGCTTCCTGTTAAGAACAAAAGTTCTAAACTTATAGCCACCCAGACAGGCTAGGGTTAACCAAAAAAGAAAGGTTAGTCATGCTAAGATGCATGGTGGAGCCTGTGCTTTTAGCAAGTGCTGTTTGTTTTTTGTTTTATATCTATAGCTCTCTCAGCTGAGAAAACACTTGAATGCTTTCAGTAAATACTTTCTCCAGGACATTTCTTTTTATCAGATTGTCTTCTAGTGACATGCAAACCAGACACAAACCTGCTAAGGATATGTTGATTACCAGAAAAAATGACTTATAATATTTAATATTCTTTTCCATTTACATGCTTTATAATATACTTGTAACTGGATAAAGCCTATAGTCTTAATCCAGTCATTTCCCTATGCAAGCATGGTAAAAAGTACACTGATTTTTCTTTTGTCATGCTTTCTTAACCAGACATTATCCCCTCCCCCATTTTTTACACTGTTGTGGTTACATTGCTTACATTTCTTAAAACTGAACAAAGCAAAAGGGAGAAGAAGAAGGGAGAAAAAGAAAAATCAAAAACACCTGTATATATATATATATATATATATATATATATATATATATATATATATATATATACAGATTGTCTCCATTGAGACATGAGAACCAGGCAGCCAGTTTCTCTTTATCATATTGTTGCCATGGAAACATAAAGACAAGCTGCAGAATTGTCATGGATTATACACGTATTTGCTAGAAAAAAGCCTCATAATATTCAGTGTTATTTTTCATTTACTTACTCTCTCTTAAAACTTGTTACTCAAGCAGTCTAAGGTCTTTCATCCAGCCATTCCCCTGTAAAAGAATGAGAAAAAGCACATTAATTTTTTCTTTTATCATGCTTTTTAACTAGGCTTTTTTTGTTTTGCATTGCAGTGCCTACATTTCTTTAAATTGGACAAGAAGAAAGACAGAAGGGAGAAAGAAAAGAAAAAAAAAGCAGCAGCACCTGTTTACAATCCCCATTACAGTTAAAAAACCTCATGCCACAAAATTAGTACTATTTTAAAAGAAAAACTTTACTTGGTTAACTTTATCACTCCTCTTTCCCCTCCCCAAAGCACTTTTCTGAACATTAATGGCATGAAGTAGGGCATATACTTTATAGTTTCCCACAAGTCCAACAAATTCTGAAAAGTCCAGTATTTCCAGATTTTTCTGTTCTGTCATATTTCACAAATATAATTATTGGATTGTAATCCTGTATAAAGAAACCCTGTCTCTGCTTCATTTTCAACGTACTCTTGATTCTTGTAGTCATCTCTCGTGCTCCCTTCCTTCTCGCCAGCATTTTCCGTTGAAAAATTTGGAAAGGTTTCAGAGGTACAGTCCCTCTGTGGTCTTTATTACCAGAAGAACAAGAAGCAGAATCTCCTTTTGTTTCACATCTTATTTTGTGTTGGACAAACTTTTGTATTTCCTCCTTAGCATGTACTGCATAAATATTATTTGTCCCTCCAGGGAAGAATACCTTGAAGACCACTTGGTATTTCAGTTTGAATCTCACACCTGCATCTCGACATTCCCTGAATAGTGGAATAAATTTGCTCCTCTTCTGTCTGGTGTACAATGAGTAATCATTCTCCACAAACACACTGCTGCTTCCCACTTTTAATACTTTTTCCTTCTGCCAGAGTTTTGTCAGAATCCATTCCTTCTGCTGGTAGGATTGCATGTTTACCATTAAAGATCTAGGTTGTTTTCTCATAGCCAGGTTTGGAGCATATGCATGATGTGTCCTTTCAACTAACAACTCCTGGTGTGGAATGCCAGTCCAAGTGCTTATTTGTGCTTTCATAAAATTAATAGTCTGTTCCTTCCAGCTTCTCTGGTATAGCTGAAAGCCTCAGGTTTTCCCTAGGTGTTCTGCCCTCTAATTATATTAGTTTTTGAAACACCTCTTCCTGAGCAGTCTCCTATTCTGCCAGCCTTTTCTTAATTTGAACTGTGATTTTTGCAGCTTTATCATCTCATTTAAATATCTGTTTAAAGCTTCTTCCATTTTCCAGCCTTTTGTTGATATACTCCTTCAGTGTTTTGTTTATTTTAACCAGGTCTGTATGAAGCTGTCTTATATCTTCCTGTAGGTTATTGGAAGTCATGTCTGAAGGGTGTATTGCTTTTTGCTGAACAGCTGCAGAATTTTCTCCAGTCAGTGTTTCTTCCTCACTTTTTGTAGCTGATTTTTTCCAGGTCTGTATTTCATTATTCCTGGCACCCAGGCAGTGCACCTACTAGCCAATTACTGAAAATTACCCATAAACACAAGTCTACTGGCCTTCTCTGCTGAGTTTCTGTTTTCACACTGGGATAACTAGAAACAAGCTGTTACTCAATATGCATCCATCTTGGAAGTCCCAAATAATGACTCTTGACATTTGAACAAAGATTTTACAAATATAAGTAAGCTGTCTAAATAAGTAAATATGTAAATGCCATTCAGTCTGCACTAAGCCATGACTGGAGATATACATTTTGTAAAGACCCTTAGAACTGTAGATAATCTAAAGGCTTGTTGTGACTTTCGGCTTTTCCCAGTTAGGGGTCGCCACAGCGGAACTCCGGTCTGCTAATGATTGGCAGTTAATTTTTACTTACCAAGTTACCAGCCCTGATGCACAACCTTCAATGAAGGTACGCCCATTCACACATGTCTCCACGCAGAAGACGCTCTAACTGAGAGTCGAACCGGACAGGATGATGTGACCCAGATACAGAGAATTCCAAGACATTTCCTAAAGCCTGTGGCTGTAGGAATGTGACAATAAGCATATTTTAGGTCTGATGTTACTATGAAACGTGTAGGAGGAAGGAGAGGTGGTAAACCTGAAGCGTCATTATTTTGAATTTTGGTGCCAACACTTTCAGGTTTAGAAAAGACAGATTTAGTATTGACCTCTAAAAAGACTGATTCTTTGGTAACAGAAACATTCTGGAACTGAAATGTTTGCCCCTTTGACTTACAGGCACTTATTTTATGGCATCCAAGGTGTGTAAAGAGAGAAGAACCTGAGGAAAATATTATGTTTGGTTCAGAGGGTGGGGAAGACTTCCACTGAAAGGAGATGTTTGTATCCAGTGCCATCTGTAATCCTCCTGCACCACTTTTAACACCCTAGACTTCAACACAATCTGTTGCCAAAGGAGAATGTTGAGAACCAGTTTCTGTGACAGATTTGGAGAGATGTCTGAAGTGGAGGGAAGGGATGGGGAGAAAAGAATGCTGGCATTATACTTCTATACTGCTGGTCTCTCTCTTGTTTTAAAGGATCCCTAGCTCTTATTATTTCCCTCCAGCTATCTTCTTTTTTGTTCCCCATTTGTCAGAATATGTCAGGTTTGCTTTCTTAGGGAAAGAAGGAAGCCTATAAGATTTATATATATTTACGCATCTTTTTTAAATTGTCACTTAAGACATAGGCACACATACATTAATAGAAAAGAAAAACATATTAACACTTATTCATTTATATACATTACACATTAAATATATGTGTTCTATTTTTTACAACTCTAATTTAGTCCATCATTTCATAAATTCAGTTCTTGCCTTCCCTTAAATCTCACTCCATGCTGTCCTCATCATCATCATCTTCCTGAACATTGTTTTGCATGGTTTACTATCATTTTGTCGATCGCACTCTGTGCAAATCATTGTTTCTATGAACAGCAAAAAGTCAAATGCAGAAGTGGTGAATGTTCAAATTTGACATGATTCAAACATTCACCACAAATCTGCAAACTGAATTACTGTGCAGTACATAGTAAAGAATATGTTTGCAGGGGGCAAGCCCCCCTGCCCCCCCATGTGAGGGGCTGTACCCCCACATTCCCTACTACTTGTATATATACAAACTCTGAGATTGCACTACAGTGAGAGAAAGGGTACATTTCCTGATCCCCCTATAGTGCGAACTGCTTGAAAATGTAGAAAGTCACAACAACGGATGCTGTATTGCAGTCGCTGTTGTACATTTCTACATTTCATCCTTCGTTCTTTCGTTGCTATCAAATGAGGCGTTTCAGACTAATGTAAATCACACAAAGTCCGATCACCCATTTGATAGTAAACTCTTTTGCATGTATTGCTACCACAAATTTCATTTATTTCTATGTATTTTGCTTCTCCTTTTTTCTAAAGATCCCATTTGCAGTTCTTTCATTTCTTTAAAATATTCAATACTTTAAATACAGTTGGTTTAGATTTTGATTTCCATGTTCTAGTAATTACTTTTTTTGGCAGCCAATAGAACTAAACCTAATAAGGCCTTACTATGTCTAGGCAATTCAGATCCCATGTCTCAGTTCAGCTTAGTTACAGTCATTAGCTCCCCCAGTGCTTCTGACAGGTATCCTGCAGGGAATGTTTAACATCTTCCAGCTCCTGGGAAACAGTTCCCAGTTGCATCTTTTTCCCCCATCACACCTGCAACATTTGCAATGTCAGGAGGAAAAACTCTTTGAAGTCCACTTGAGGTATGAAATAACCTATGCAAACACTTCCAAGCAAATTTCCTAAACTACTGAGCAACTACATTCATTAGTAGGTGATGCAGAAAATTCCCTCAAACTGTCTGTGTAGCACTGCATATGAAGTTTGAAAGCTAAACTGGAAGGAGAAAACTTTCTCTCTCTTAGGTAGTCCATCACTTTCCCCTCTTTGTCAGTAGGGAAGAGTTAGTGTTCAGGATCAGTCTGTTACCAGCTGGAGAAGAATTAGATATGGATGCTGGATAAGATCTATGGTGAGAGAAAATCAGTGTATTAGTCTGAGGCATTTTATACATTTTATCTGTCTTTTTAGGTAATGGTTGCCAAGTGTCAGTATAATTACAGGCAACATTTGACACGTCCTCCAGAACTGACAGTATAGAAGAGATGCATAAAGAATGGGGTATATCCATTTGCAGCTTATCATAATATTTCCTTAGGTCAGGGGGAACTTGTGGTTGGTCCCATAAAAATATCTCATTCATCCTAGCTTTGGTCTGATTAAAATAACATGTCCTCCACAGTAGGATAAGTGTTATACTTTCCACACTATCTGAGATTTAGGCTTGTGTATATGCAGGAGAAGAAGCCCTATCTGCATCATTATCAAAATCATCAGACTGTTTCCTTGGGAATTTTTTTACTGGGAATGCCCACTTGCAATAGTGTCTAGATACCAGGATTCATAGCCTGTAACATATGTCTAGCCAAAGTAAGAATATAATTTCTTATCAGTTACAACTTCTTGAGGTGAACGTCTAACCTTTTACTTTTTCTTTACAGGAATTTCTTTGGAAGAAGACCGACTCATAGGATGACTGTCTGCCTGGATTAGTGGTCTCTTACTTTGGTTATCCTGAGAATAATCTCCCATACTGTATCCCAGAGCTAGAGAACATGCTTTTCCCATGCCAAGAGTGGACACTGGAACAGCTGAAGGAGACATGGCTGAAAGGATAAAACCAGAGGAGGCAGGAGATGTATGTGAATTGTCTGAGAAGCAACTATCCACTGTAGGTTCACCCTCTATTGGCTGAGGTTTACACTTTACACTTAACCCATGATACAGGGAAGAGCTCCTTAGTAAGTATCTTTCTTTCTAGGTTCTGTAGCAGAGGGAGCAACTGGACTGAGTAAGTATCCATTCTGTAGCCAAGGATGAGATGTGAGAAGCAGTCAGGAGATAAGTTGTCACATAGCTTTCACACTCAGCATTTATACTCACACTTCTATCCTCTGTCCCTACACAAAGTGAATGCACAAGCAGCTTGAAAAATCTTGTCCAAGTAACTTCAACCCTTCAAGTACACTGACAGAAAAGTGGCAGGTAGTCAAAAAGTGCGTTCAAGCACTACACTATAAAATAGATTCCTGCCTGTTCCAAATGAAAATGTTAAGTCACACATTTCAAAGTTTACAGAAGCAGTACATAGGAAGTACATATTTTTTTAAAAATAGCTTCTATTTAGCTGAAGAAATCTTTATAGCTAAAAACAGCAGTCTCTGACAGGAAAATTCTGATATTGTAAAAAAAAAAAAAAAAATACTGCTTTAGTTGGAAAATAATTTTAAGTAATATTTTCTTAAGGGAGTCTGAGCAATGGAATCAGTAACTTTCTTGGGTGGTGTAAGCTATGGAACCTTGCTGGCTAGGCTTACGTAGGCCCTTGGGCCGATAGCCTAGTACCTACCTATGAACCATATCATCACCATATAGGATAGATTCCATGATAGAAATGTGCAGAAGGTCATCCTGAGAGAGTTGATTAAGGAAAACAGCAGATGTGAAAGAAATGTACTAAGAG
The DNA here is from genome assembly GCF_019279795.1 of Protopterus annectens. Classification (NCBI taxonomy): domain Eukaryota; kingdom Metazoa; phylum Chordata; order Ceratodontiformes; family Protopteridae; genus Protopterus; species Protopterus annectens. Next base: position 649,802,700 of record NC_056743.1, read on the forward strand.
GAAAAGTTGGTGAATTGGAGTTCCATATTCTGGTAGAGAAGCGTCTGTCAGTTTTAAAGATTCTGAACCACTGAAGGACTTAATTGCTTATTGTATTCTTAGAGTGAGAGGGAATGGTGTACTAGGTTCAATGCTTTTATCAGGTTGATGAGGTTTTCCCTATTGAAGTTGCCATTGCACATGTTTAATAGGATATAGTGTGTACACGTGAAGAGTGGAGTCTGAGTGCTTTGGCCAGTTCAGAAGTCATGTTGGTTAGAGAAGAAGCTTCTTTAAGACCAAAAATAATTAGAGTTGGAATAGATTATTTTTGAATAATTTACCGCTAGGAGAGTATAATTATACGAGACAGAAGTCATTTGTGGGTGCTGGTTTGGAAAATTTGGGGATAGTTTTGATAATAGCTTACTTCCATAGTAGTTTGTCTAAGAGGTGTTTGAGTTTGTGGGTGTTATTTGAGTGTGATTTTGCCTCTGGGTTATTGGTAAGGAATGATGGTTAGTTAGGTGAAATTTCAGAATTAGCCATCTAGGGTATGCAGCTTTTTTAGAAGCACATTGTGTAAGAAGGAAGTTTTTAAGATTAGTTTTGATTAGTGGTAGAGTTCCCCCTCCATTTTTTTCCTCTCCGGGTATTCAAAGCATGTTTTTATCCAGGAGAGTGATGGCTAGCTTGAATGAATAATTTTGAAACCCACGTTTCTGTAATATCTATGAAGTCAGGGCTGTGAGTTATAAGAAATGTGTCAAGTTGATCTATTTTTTTTCATAAGCTTTTTGAATTTAATAAAGCACCTTTAAATGGGAGTGTGGGTGTGACAGTAGTCATTTTTATTTTTATCAAGGAGGTAAGGATGATATGGTCCACGGTTGGTTTGAATGTGGCCTAGGATGAGAAGAATGTCGATTAGAGTTGTGCGCAAGATGGTGAAATGCAGGTATGCTTGTTTTGTTTATATATTATTGTGAGTCTTGGATTTCTGAGATATATAGCTGAAAAAGAATGTAGGAAAGCGGCATGGTGTAAAAGTTAGTTGTGGTAATAATGGATGATTTGAATAAAAGTGAGTGTTAGTTACAGTAGTAGAGGGGGAGAACTAGGTTTAGTGTGTGGGTGGTCTAGTTTAGTGAGTTGTAATGTGGAAGGGTGTTACGTTTCTTTTGGTAAAGTGGTGCAGTTTATGCTTGAGAGTATTGCAGTTGCTTTCACATTGTAGATTTGAGTTGCAAGTATTTTTGGTGAGCTTATTTGTGGAGTATTAGATAAGAAAGGATTACATTGATTGGACTAGTAGCTGGTGGAGAGTTTTCCTACAGTTTGCCTAAACTGAGTGAAGAGAGCATGATCAGCTTAGTAATGAAGGGAGGGGGATGTGTTAATCCCATAGAACTTGATAGGTAGTCTAAATATACAGAGACGTGAACTGGCCATGCAGATAAAAATGGGAGGACTGTTGTTCTTAAGACTTGAGCTGTTTAGTTTTAGGAGTAGGTAGTAGAATAATGTTAAAGGGGAAGAGAGAGGGTGGTTTAAATTTCACGATCCAAAAGGTGGCTGGGGAATGGGAGGAAAGAGAAGTATGCTACTGCTAACATATTAGTTGGAGCCAGTCAGCCTGTTTACGTGCAGTTAAGCCTTAAAGCAAAATGTCTACAAATTCTCTAAACATTAAGTGATTATCATATAACTTATATCAATTCTTAGCCAATGTTTTTACATTATGTCCAATTTATTGTAATAATTTAAACTGCAGATGTTTTTGAAGATTGTAAAATGATTGTTCTTAAAATATTTTGTAATAATTTGGAGCTTTTCTCCCCGGGCTTCTGCTGAAAATGGTCTTCTACCCAGTCAGACTTTCCCATTAATCAAATGTCGATAAATAAATCAGTTCTGCCAGTGTAAACAGGTAAGTGGAAGCCTGTAACAGAAGCGGTTTGTCTTGATAGCAGTAAAATGACATAAATTAAAAAAAAAAGCACAAAAAAAAAAAAAAAAAAAATAAAGGGCAGAGATGTGTAAAATGGGACATCATCTCTCACAGATGAGGCTACTGCTGTTTAGCAATCTATGGGGTGTACCAGGTCTAAATAGTAGTAGCAGAGGTGGTTATAGAAAGCCCAAGAGGAAGTGTGATGGGGAGCAGCTGACACATCAAGGGAATAAATGGCTGGGGAATGGACTAGGGAAAATCCAAGTAAAAGTAATATTATTGAGGAATGAGTGCTTCCAGTAGACACTGACACACTACAAAATCTGCCAACTGGGAGGTGATTTTTTTCCAGTACCAGTCATTCAGCTCATATGCATGTGCTAATCACTTTGTATTACCATGTACTACAAAACTATGTAGCCCACATATTAACAAACATTACATTAACAGTTCTAGCCATAAATATTGATCTCAGGACAGCATATGCTTTGTGAGACCCTTTATTGAAGTAAGAGTGGGACAGCTGAGGAGAATCTTAAAAATGTATTTGGGTACTATGTCACCAGAAAACAGCAGCAACCTTGGCAGATAAATTCTTATTCAAGTAAGTACCTAGAGAGGAAGAATAAAACAAAGAACACACATAGGGAAGGAAGGGATAGCCATAGAGTAGAAAATAGCAGGCAGTTAATATTTAGAATGTAAAGTAAAAGGAGATGTTTGAATGCATCAGCTTCTACAACAAAATTAAATCTAACTAGCTACTGTTGAGCCTATAGATATTAATAGATGCAATACAGCATAAACACTTTAGTTACTATAGCAACACTAACTAGTATGAGCAGTCCAAACCAGAAAATGCATTTGCAATGAACAAACTTGTTGCCAGTTCTGCAGATTAATAATTATTTACACATCATTTTATTGGTAGACAGTAAGTAACACAGTAACATTCATGCAGTCTTAAATAACTGTGCAATAACAAGCGTCTTACGGTAGGCTTCCTGACTAATTTAATAGAGGTGTGCATATCCAGATGTGAAATCCTGGGGGGAGTGAAATTAAGGATTGAGTTATGCCAATGCATATAGGCGAAGAGTGATGAGAATCCTCTGTGACCCCCATATACTTGACCTGACTTGAAAGAACATGGTGCTTCCTTACTAAGAAAATCAGTGTTCTGAGTACTTTATCCTTTGTAGAAGACTTTAAAGCCCTATCCATCTTCTGTGTTTCATACAGACGGCTTTAAGAGGAAGGAGTCTGCTTTACTTACAAGGCTTAAAATTACCCTCTTCTGTTTGACCTTCTTCATATCCATAAAACATGCCACAGTACATTACCAGAGACCTAAATTTCTACCACATCATAAACAGAATTTATTGGGGGAGATAGATTTGCCTTACTAGAAATTCTAGTTGCAACAGTCTTCCTCTTCATATTAAACAAAAATAGGTCCCTGTTCTTCTTTAAATTCTACCAGGATGAGTGGATGTGAAATTGCAAATATCCTCTAGATATTCCTCCCTGACCTTATGGAAAAGGGCAATTTTTAGTGGGTTACCACTGTGCCTAGGCTACAAATGATCCACCCAGCTCAACTGCCTAGTGAATCAATGAATATATATAGTCGTGTCTTTATATAATAATGTGAGTTTTATGCATATATGTGTACCTGTGTAATACAAGCGGCAATATTATTTATCTCTGACATACGTTTTGAAGTTATTTTAATGCATTTTATATATTTTAATGGCTTTTATATTTTCCTTAGGTGGCAAATGCAGTGAACAATGCTACTGACAGATCAGTAGTCCTGATCGATGAGTTTGGTAAAGGAACAAATACTGTGAGTGTTTAAGCAGATACAGTACAGAAATATTTTTACCATGGATCTGAACAAGGTTAAAGGAGATGAACATTTCTAGGTGCTACTTTGCATGTATTTTAAAATTCTCATTCAAATGAGGTGTATGGCTTTTTTGTAAGTATCAAATGTTTAGATCTTACTTTGAGATGATCTTGCAGGTTGAGTTGTAACAAGAAAAATAGATGACACAATGATTGGCTTAGCCAAGTTTTTAGTAGTTATTTAGTTTGGACCACACCTAGGGTTGATAACAGATGCTGACCTCAGTGTTCATTAACATAGCTTGCCCATCTAGCTTCCCTCTGGTGTTTCTTCTAGGAAGGCCGCTGAAACTATGAGACTTGGGCATTCGCTTAAGTAGCTTATTGTATACAAACACATTAGGATGGATGGCAGGAACATTGAACTTAAACTATCTAACTGACTTGACTGACTACATACTTGTATGCTCTCACTCTGGCTGCTCCACTTAAAATGGCACTCTTACTTGCACGTGCCCAGTACTTATATGCACGTGCCCTCTGACTGGAATGCTTCTTAAAGATATATCATATACAGTCTGATCTACATCCTCCATCTTTACTGAGCTGTCTGATATAAACAAATGACATTTCCCAAAGTATGAAATTTATACAGACACTAATAAAGAAGACAACAGTCATGTCCAGGTTTCCATGTATTGGAACTAGGTTTTGAGATCCAATCTGACCTTGTAATGTAATAATTAGGACTGGGGTTAGCAACAGGGACAGTCAGTGGCAAATGTTCTGCTCTAGTACTTTCAGGCTTCTTCTCTGGAATAGGGATTGCTGATGGAATGCCCTCTGGAACAGGAACATTAGATAAATTGCTCAAAGAATTAGAGTCTTTGTCACAGGCAAAATGCTGTAACAGTGGTTCGGTTACTGGTAACAAATGCTTTCGGTTTCATCTGAATTCCATTCCTTGTTATTCCACAATGTACGATCTTGGCTCTTGACACAAACTTTCCACAAATCTGATGTGATCAAAACCTTTTGATGTCTGCATTCTCACTGTCTCCCCTTTTTCAATGAAGGAAGTGGTTTGCTGGTCTTGTCCTAGTAGGACTTCTGGGACAAATGCTTTTTCAACAGTTGGGCTTTCACTGCTGTGTTGCTTTTAGCACATGGAACCAATAAATTGCTGATGATTGGTAATGTGGCTCTGGTTTGTCTTGACATAAGTTTGTGGGCAGGTGAACCAAGATGTTTATCATGAGGAGTGTTTCTGAGATTATCAAGTTTAGAAAAACATCAGTACTGTCCCGTTTGGATTTCTCTAACAGCTATTTTGCACTCCGAACCGCACGTTCAGCCAAGCTGTTTGACTGAGGGTATTCAGGACTACTTGTAACATGAACAAAGTCCCACACTTCTTTTTGGTGTTTATCTGGCAGCCTGCCAATTTTTATGCTTTTGATGCTTCTGCAAACTGTCTGAACTGCTGACTTGTTAACTGTGCACCGTCAGAAATGACTCTCTGTGGGCTACCATGGAGAGAAAAGTGTCTCCTCAACTTGGTAATGATGGTACTGGACATTAGATTAAGAAGGAGGTCAATCTCAAACCAATTTGAATAAGAATCTACTAACACCAGATAATGTTGACCATTTCACTCGAAGATATCTGTGGCTACTGTTGACCAAGGTAGTTCAGGAGTGTGGCTTAACTGAAGTAGTTCTTTCTGCTGATGTGGCTTTGTACTATTACAAACTGAACAAGATGAAAGTACTTTCTCAATATTTTGTTGACATAGAAGGCCAAAATACTAGTTCTCTCGCCCTTCTTTTGGAAGAGTCAGTTCTGGGTGGCCAGGATGCAAGATGTTAATGTACTCTTATTGTAAGGACTTTGGAACAGTCACTTTAGGACCTTTCATGATGATGCCATTATCTGACAAAATCTCATCTCTGTATGATTGCTGCTCATCTATTGGTAAAGTAAACAAGATTGCTTTGAAGGCCATCTTTGACTGATAGAGGTTGAGCTTCTGGAAAACTGGATCTGAAGCTGTGGGGTTCTCAACTCATCTTGATGTGTGGAAGAACAATTTTGCACCGCCATGACTTCAAAATCAGTTTGTTCATTGTCATGCTGTTCTGTGGTTTTCCTTGGTGATCAGGATAAGATATCAGCAAGCTAAAGAAGTTTGCCTTTCATGTAGACAAGACTGAAATTGTACTTTTTCAATCTGAGCATCATGTGTTGCAATCTAGCAGGAGCTGTATGCATAGGCTTTATCAAAATAGTAACTAGAGGTTTGTGGTCAGTTTTGATCAGGATAAGTCAGCCATAATTATAATCATGAAACTTTGAACATGCAAACGTAGTTGCCAAAAGCTCTTCCTCAATCTGGGCATACTGCATCTCAGTTTGTTTAAAAGTTCTCGATGCATAGGCTACTGCTCTACTCTCTTGAAGAATGACTGCACCTAGACCAAATGTAGAGGCATCACAGGAAAGAGTAACTTGTTTGTGAACATCATAGTACCTTAGAATTGGTGGACTGGCAGGTTTCTGTTTCAAGATATTAAATTTATTTATTTATTTATTTATTTCCAGTTTGATGACCGGGGAGGTCCACTGGGCTCATGGAGCCCATTTTCAGTGGAGGCCTGGGGAGAAAAGCTCCAATAAAACATAGTACAATTTCCATAATATGAAGTACAATACACAGTAGATACAAAAACAAAGTAAGCAAAATTGTACATACAAAATGGCAAAATCTAAGCAAAGTTAAGCAGCAGCATAGAGACAAATATAGTATAATACATATTTACCTGTTTACTGGTTGAGAGCAGTCATAGCGAGTTAAATTAATACAAGGTTTAAATCATCTGAGAGTGATGTAGAGGTAGCATTAACAAGATGCAGTACATAGGGTTAATCTGTAACGTGTAAGGAAGAACAAACTTTGTGTGTAATGAAAGTATTAAAGTATTAATCAGGTTAGGTAGGTAGAGTGCAATTGCATTTCCATTTATGGGAGAGTTTAAGAGTGGAGCTGGGTTTTGAAGTGTTCAAAGTTCTCCAGAATTCTTAGATATGGAGGAAAAGAATTCCATATTTTGGCTATGGAAAAGGATAGGAGAAGCTGACCAGCGGGATGATTTGGTTTATATATAGAGATAAGATTTTGGTGGGCAGATCTTAGAGTTCTGTTTGGGGTATGTAGTGGTAAGATGTTTGTTAGTGCTGGGCATATAGCTGGTTTAAAAATAAGCTTGTGAGTGGTGATGAGTTGGAGGTAGTCAAGGTAGTTGGGAAGTTCTAGCCATTGCAGCTGGTGGAGAGGTATACAGTGGTGAATGGAGTATTTAGAAGTTGTGACGAACTTTGAGATTTTGTTGTAACAGGTTTCTAGTTTAGAGGAGATGGAGGAACATATGGTGGTTAGTAGAGGAGCACCATACATTAGTGAAGGTAGTAAGTAGGTAGTGGTGAGGGTCTGTCTTGTAGAAGAGGAGAGGAAGTGGGAGTTTCTGTACAGCATGCCAAGTTTCTGATGGGTTTTCTTAATGTTTAGCTGAATATGGTTATCAAATTTTAGGTGTTCATTAATAGTAACTCCAAGAAGTATAGCAAAAGGAAGAACTTCTATAGTGGAGTTGGCATGGCTTGTAATTTTGAAAGAGGTTTTGTCGAGGGCGAGAGATTTTGAAGGAGTGAATAGTAGGATTTTGGATTTGTTGGCATTCAAGTAGAGATGATTTTGAAGCATCTAGTTCTCAGTAGTTGAGAAGGCGGTTTGAGTTTTTGTTTGGAGCTCAGGGAGGTTTGATGCAGAGCAAACTAAAGTTGAGTCATCTGCATATTGTACTATCTTAGTGTTATGATTGGCTGAATGGAAATCATTAATGAAGATATTGAAATGCATAGGGCCAAGTATGGATCCCTGGCGTACCCCGGTTGGGTTGGGAAGGAAGGATGAGGTACCCGTCTTCCATTTTACTGCCTGAGATCTGTCAGAGAGGTAGCTGCTGAACCAGGTAATGGTGTTTTATGAGAGGTTAAGATTAGAAAGTAGGTGAAGAAGGTTTGTGAGGGAGACTGTATCGAAAGCCTTGGAGAGGTCAAGGAGGACAGTGGATACAAGTTCTCCAGAGTCACAGGCATGGTTTACAATGTCCAGGACGGAACCCATATTGTGTTGAGGTGAGGAGTTGGTTATCTGTAAGGAATGGCATGAGCTGGAGGTGGATGCATTTCTCAAGAGATTTTAAAATAGGGGAGAGAATCGCTATGGGTCGGAAGATGGAGATGTTGTTATTTTTGCTGCCTTTATGGGAGGAGTAGGATAAAGGCTGCATGCCACAGTTTGGGGACACATGATTCTTGTATGGATCTATTGATGAGTGTGCTAATAGGGATGGTGATGCTGTCTGCTGCAATTTTTAGAAAGAGAGAGGGGATGTTGTCATGGACATTGAAGCAAGGCTTAAGCTTAGAGAGAAGTCTTTTTTATATATAAGGTGGGGATTGGTTTGAGATGGAATATGGGAGGAGAGTTTGAGATGGAAGGTTGGGCAGAGGGTTTGAGTTGGGGAGAGGTGGTATTGTTTGGGAATGTTCTGCTATAGAGTTAGTAAAGAAAGATTTGAACAGAGTAGCTATTTCTGGGTCAAATTTTCTGGTGTCAGGGCAAGGGTTGTATTTGGTGCCTGGGTTGAGAAGAGAGGTGATGGATTTCCAAAATTGTTTGGGGTTTGAGGAATGATTAGACTGGAGTTTGGTATAGTATGCTTTTTTGTCTTGTATAATGTGTTTTTTGGCTAAGTTGCGGAGTTGTTTATATTGAAGAAGGGTGTCAGGGTGCAAATTATGATGGTAGAGTTTCCAGATCTTGTCCCTCTGTTGCAGGAGTATTTTGGTATCTTTAGTAAGCCAAGGGGCGGAATTGGTTTTTATACATTTTATTCTTGGAGGGGCTTGGGAGTTGAGTATTTAAGAAGGTTGAGTTGAAGAATTCAACAGCACTATCTAGAGGAAGAGTTTTTAGGGTGTCCCAATTTATCATTTTGAGAGAATTGAAGAACGTTGTGGGGTTAAAGTTTTTGAGGTTCCGAGTATGGATATATTGGTGCAGGTGAGGAGAGGAGAGGGTTGCTCTATGAATGAAGGCTGGCAAGTGATCACTGATGAAGTCTGGTAAGGTGCCAGTGTGGGAGATTTTATTTGGGTGGGAGATAAGAATCCAGTCCAGTATGGAGCCTGGGGGGTTCTTTTTGTTGGGTCTGGTAATAGCATTTGTGAGTTGCGTGGATTTACATAGCCTGATAGAAATAGTTGGATTATTGGCTGTAATTTTGTTCCAGTCAGTGTTTACATCTCCTAGGATCTCCTAGGATGTATGTATCAAGCTTGATATTATTTGAGGCCCATAGAAGAATTTCCTCAAGTGTATTTATATTGTTTCCAGAGGGGGATATAGAGGGCTATAACACAAATGCTTTTCTGGTTATTTAGTTTGAGATTTCCTATGACTAGTTCAGCATTGCTGAACTGAGTAATAGGGTTTTGGTAGGGAGTGATGGAGAGTAGACTAGCATAGTTTAAAGCTACTCCTCCTCCCTTCTTTTTTAGGCGGTCATGTCTAAGAGCGTGAAACCCTGGGGGTAGGATTTCAGAAATATTGGGTTTTAGCCATGTCTCAGAGACAGCTACTATGTCAGGTTGGGTATGGGATAGCCAAGCGTGAAAGTTGTCTAATTTGTTTTAGACTCTGGGCATTGATGGTCAACAGCTTGAGCTAGTTAGGGTCAGTGGTATGGGTGGTAATGGGGGGAGATGGATTGCTGCTAGTAATAGGTCCTGGATTGGGGTGTATATCTCATGCTAGGCATAAGTAGTCAAAGGGGAATGACAGCAGAGGTTTGGATTTACTCCTAGAGTTTTGTGAGAAGTACAATAATGCTTTGGGAATATGATGTTTCATTGAAGAGGATAGGAGTTTTAGTTTGAAGTAGAGAAGTGGGTTTGTATGAAGATCTATCTGAGGGGTTTCAAAGAGGTTTAGTGGTTGAATTTAATGCTACTAATTATAAGATGAGGGATATTTTACAGAGGGAATGGGAAAAATTAGTATCACTTACAGATATTGAGGAAATATCTAAAATAACCCCAAAGGTGATATATAAAAATTCCCATAGTATAAGAAAAATCCTGGAAAATAGTAATAATAGAGTTATTAATGGGTCAAGTATTTATATATTACCAATAGGAAATAGAAGAATAGGGACATACAAATGTGGAAGGTGTAATCAATGCCCCTATATTATAAATGAAGGTGAAATTTACCTTGAGAGTAGAAAGAGATGGATTAGAAGTAAGGGTTTTTATTGTTGTGATACTAAAGGAGTGGTATATCTTGTGATATGTCAAAAATGTCAATCATTTTACGTAGGTAAAACTGAAAGAACATTAAGAAAAAGAATATATATGATCATACCTATGACATTTTAAAAGCAAAAGACACTAATGCACTTTATAAACATTCCAAGGTTTGTGTAGGATATAATTTTTACTTTATTGTATTAGAACAAATCAGACAGGACCCCAGAGGGGGTCCCTGGGAGGAAATTTTAGAAAGTAAAGAATTATGGTGGCAAGTTACCCTAGATGCGGGGAAAAAAACAAGTCTTAATGATTTTTTAACAATCTTGCCACCATTAAAACTAAGAGCCAGCAGAATTTAATGGCAATTATGAATTTCTACAGTAGAGGGAGCTAGTCATTATTAGATTTTATATGTAGTTTTTATTTATCAATATTTATATATTTATATCATATTTATTTAATGTTTTTATGTATTTATTTATTTATAAATGTATGGAAACATATGAATTATATATATTTATGTTTTAAATAATATTATTGAGTCGACAAGTTTTCTGTAGTAATGAAACATATTTAAATATTGATTCATGAATATTTATGAGCCCAGAGAGAATGTTGGTTTGCCCATTTAAATGCTTAGTTAACATTCTATTGGTTAATTGTTTTTAAATTGAATATATAAGGGATAAATGGTATTAAATTCTTATGTATCTGATGAAGTCCGAATACTGAGGACGAAAACGCATATTTGTTGTATTTTAAAAGCATTAATGTCTATTGTTTTTTTTTTTTGCTAATAAATCGAGTGGAATATAAACTATTGGGTTTCCTGTTTGGCTCGCTGCACTCTCTTTTTTGGATTTATTTGTGGCTTTGGAGTGCTTCCACTTGGTTTTTATCAGTTTACTTTTGTGGAAGAGCTATCAGGAAGCCTTGACGTTGTGCCTTAGATGAGTTTGCAAGGACAGGAAGAGTTGGGACAATCTAGGAAATTGATTGGCCAACTCACTGAACTCATAGATTTACTCACACCTCTGTGTCACACCTTACTTCCTGGATGTGGTAATACTTGTATTGCAGCTGGAAATGGAACTGAAGGGTTTACTGGGCACCATCACAAAAGAAAAAGGGAGCTTATGGGCGAAAATGGAGATGCCGGCGACCCTGTAGTATTTAATGGTAGTCCGTTCAATCCAGCAGCCACACCGAAGATTTTTGAAACGGAAATGGAGGGCGAGGAGGCGAAAAAGGATTCATTTATGGACTTAGGTGCTAGATCTAAAACGCTTACTTCTGCGCTAGCACCTACAGGTACTGTAAAAACAAATGTGAAAACTACGAATGAATGGTTACAGAAAGACTTTCATTTTAAAATGGACAACAATGTGTCTTGTGGGCAAACAAATGGTGACTCTTATGTTGTTAAACTGGATAATTTAACTAAAATGATGACTAAATATAGAACGTATAGTATTGAAAATGCTTATTTAAGAGAATGTTTGAGTAGAGAAATTGTACCAAAGGGACTTAGGGTATATAAATACCCGAATAACGTCCAAGTGGGCTCTGATTTTCATGAGAATTTACTTAAAGTTTTTAACAAATGTGTGCTGGAAGTGTTGAAACTTATTATTAAAGAAAATGATAGAAAGCAAGAAATACTTAAAAAAGAAATAGAGGAACTAGATATATTTATTAAGGAAGACCTGATTTTTGGTATCAAAGAAGAAAGTGATAAGTATTTTAAAATAAGAAAAGATATAGATAATAAGTGTGATGATTTAATTCAACGTAAGATGGGTAAGTTAAATAGGGATATACAAGAGTAAGAAAGTAAAACTAGTTATCCCAAGCCACCCTATACCAAGTGGGACATGTATGGTACTAACACAAGGGGGAAGAGGAGTAATAATTATAACAAGACAAATGAATGGAATGATATGGAATATGACACAGAATTTCCACCCTTGAGAGGAGCTGAACAAGTTTATAACCAAAAGGGTGTAAATACAGGAAATTTTCAAATGAGGGGGGGGGGAGAGGGAGAGGGAGATTTTAGAATGTTTTACCCCTTTTCTCAGTGTGACATGTGACAAACAGGAAGAAATTTCTGTGGAAAGTTTTAAAAATACATATCAAGGATTTTCTATTTATAATTTTAGTAGTATACCACTTACCAAGGAGCATTTTAAATTGCTTAGTAAAGGGTTAAAATGTATACCCTATATTAAAGGAGACCTCACTAAGACATTGCTTGATATCAAACTATTTGTGAGAAAGATTAATTTGGAAGTTTTTGCCTCGAGAAACAATATTAAGAAAAATAATAGAGTAAATCAAAGACTAGTAAGAAAATCTACATTTAATCCACCTTTACACCCTCAATTAAAACATTTTGAAGTAATACTTGAGAACGAAGTTAGAAAATTGCAGGATAAAAATAAATATTCTTATAACCTTAACAAGGAAGAAACTGAGGTATTAAATGAGTTAAGAGGCAACCACCAGGTTAGAATTATGAAACCTAATAAGGGAGGGGGTATTGTGATCATGGAGAATATATACTATGAAGGAAAGATGAATTTAATATTAAGGGATGAAAAGAAATATGCTTGCGTTTCCAAGAATGAAGTGAATATGGCTTATCAAAAAATAGATATGCTATTGTATAATATGGTATATGAAAAAGTTATAGATGATTCTATCTTTAAGTTTCTATACGTGGGTAAGCCAAAGATACCTATTATCTTTGGCATACCTAAAATTCATAAAAATCCAATAGATCCACCCCTCAGACCAATTGTTTCTGCGGATAGTTCTAAAACTTTACCACTGGCAAAATATGTGGATTTAAAAACCAAGCACATATGGGTAAATAATAGAACTTTTCTTAAAGACTCCTGGGATTTACTAAAAGAACTCACACCTGAGATGTATATGGACAACTTATTGTTTATCACCATTGATATAGTGGATTTGTTTTCAAGTATACCATACGACAAAGGTATGCAATTGTTTGAAGAAACTATATTACAGGATAAAGAGCTGACTCAAAATGAAAAAAATAGTATAGGTCTTATGGAGATAATACTTAAATACAATTTCCTGATTTTCAATGGTGAATTCTTTCAGCAAACACAAGGTGTGTCTATGGGTGCAGCATGTGCTCCCATGTATGCAAATATTGTGTTATCCAAATGGGAGGAGAAATTTATTTTAAATTCTAAATTTCAGAAATTTTGGATTTTATACCGCAGATTTTTAGATGACATAGTTATTTTCTGGACTGGTGGACAGGAGTAATTTATGGAATTTATGGATCATTTAAATAATACCACTAGCTTCTTGAGATTTACTTATAACATCACCCATGATTGTTTGCAATATCTAGATGTGGAAATATATAAGATAAATCAAAAATGTGAAACCTAAAGTCTTTCGAAAAAATTTACTTTTTGTAATTCCTTCCTACACTATGATAGCACCCACCCTTTACATTGTAAAAGACACATAGTAAAGGGGCAATTTGTTAGGGGCTCTCGAATGACTAGCTTGGATATAGATTTTGTGAAAAAATGTGATTTATTAGAGAAAATGTTTACAGACAGAGGTTATCCTAAAATGTTTGTTGTTAAAATAAGGAATGAGGTGGAAAAAGGTAGAATAGACAGATTTAGGCCTATTAAAGGCATAGGGTATAATAAGAATATCCAAGAGGGAGGAAATAGATGAAAATCTATCTGAGGGGTTTCAAAGAGGTTTAGAGGTCGAATTTAATGCTACTAATTATAAGATGAGGGATATTTTACAGAGGGAATGGGAAAAATTAGTATCACTTACAGATATTGAGGAAATATCTAAAATAACCCCAAAGGTGATATATAAAAATTCCCATAGTATAAGAAAAATCCTGGAAAATAGTAATAATAGAGTTATTAATGGGTCAAGTATTAATATATTACCAATAGGAAATAGAAGAATAGCGACATACAAATGTGGAAGGTGTAATCAATGCCCCCTATATTATAAATGAAGGTGAAATTTACCTTGAGAGTAGAAAGAGATGGATTAGAAGTAATGGTTTTTATTGTTGTGATACTAAAGGAGTGGTATACCTTGTGATATGTCAAAAATGTCAATCATTTTACGTAGGTAAAACTGAAAGAACATGAAGAAAAAGAATATATGAGCATACCTACAACATTTTAAAAGCAAAAGACACTTATGCACTTTATAAACATTCCAAGGTTTGTGTAGGATATAATTTTTACTTTTTTGTATTAGAACAAATCAGACAGGACCCCAGAGGGGGTCCCTGGGAGGAAATTTTAGAAAGTAAAGAATTATGGTGGCAAGTTACCCTAAATGCGGGGAAAAAAGCAGGTCTTAATGATTTTTTAACAATTTTGCCACTATTAAAACTAAGAGCCAGTAGAATTTAATGGCAATTATGAATTTCTACAGTAGAGGGAGCTAGTCATTATTAGATTTTATATGTAGTTTTTATTTATCAATATTTATATATTTATATCATATTTATTTAATGTTTTTATGTATTTATTTATAAATGTATGGAAACATATGAATTAAATATATTTATGTTTTAAATAATATTATTGAGTTGACAAGTTTTCTGTAGTAATGAAACACATTTAAATATTGATTCATGAATATTTATGAGCCCAGAGAGAATGTTGGTTTGCCCATTTAAATGCTTAGTTAACATTCTATTGGTTAATTTTTTTTAATTTGGATATATAAGGGATAAATGGTATTAAATTCTTATGTAGCTGATGAAGTCCGAATATTGAGGACGAAAACGCGTATTTGTTGTATTTTAAAAGCGTTAATGTCTATTGTTTTTTTTTTGCTAATAAATCGAGTGGAATATAAACTATTGGGTTTCCTATTTGGCTCGCTGCACTCTCTTTTTTGGATTTAAATCTAGAATGAACTCGCCTAGATTGTTGACCATACCAAGAAAACATTGCAGGGCTTGGACATGGTCTGCAACTGGCATCTCAATAATTGCTGTTTGCTTGAAAGGATCTGGTCGTAAGCCCAAACTGGTAAACAAATGACAAACATAAGTAACGTCTCATAGCCTGAATTTGCACTTCTGAGGATTCAGCTCTTTCCAGAACTTTCTTAAGGTTTCTATCATGTTCAACTTCACCATTGCCTCCTACTTAAATATCATCTACTATAACAGCACATGGATTGCCAGAAAAAATTTGCTCCATTGCATGCTGAAAGACTTCACCAGCAGAATGTATTCCAAATGGCATTTTCAGACATCTGTATCTCCTGAATAACATACCAAATGTGGTTAGCAATGAAGATTTGCGATCAAGCGAAATTTGACAAAATGAACTGTCTGCATCTAAGACAGAAACAATAGTGGCATTTGGCACTAGGGCAGCAACCTCTTCGACTGTGCGCATTGGATGATGAGGTCTTTTTTAATACTTTGTTCAAATCTCTTGGATCAATATATATTCTGATATAATCTGAGCTTTTCTTATGAGCTACTACCATGGAAGATACTCAGTTAGCTCTTCTACTGGACAAATTCCTCTTTGCTGCATCATTATGTCTAGCTCAGCCTTGACTCTTGTTTTGCATAGCTACTGGAACTTTCCGTGCTGGTCTGATAACTGAGCTGACCTCTGGGTCTAACTTCATGGAGTACACAACTGGGAGTTTGCCTAGTTGGTCTGTGAAAATATCAGCATATTCAGAAAAAAAAACAATTTGGGAGAAATTAAAACTGTCATTCAGGCTTACATGGTGGACATCTTTGTTAAATGAAAGCAGTCTAATTTTCAGACGGTCTCTGGGGCCTGTTAATGACTGCACATGTTTCTTGACTATGTAAAACTGCAAGTCATAGCCGTTCCCAGCAGAGTAACCTGAAAGCACTACTGAGCCTTCAGTTTGAATCTCTTCACCACCATAAGCAACAAGCTTCGCACACTTTGTCAAATCAAGCTGGTCTGCAGCTTTTACTTCAGCAAATGTTTTTGTTGAGATAGCATTGCCCTTTGAACCAGTATCTACTTTGAGCTTTACAGGTCTCCCATTAATCCGAACAGTACAAACAATCTCATTCTTTGCCCACAAATCTACTGCATTGACTGTTTCACCAAGCACAGACACACCATCAACATAAAAAGTAGGGTTGCAGCTTTCTGACTGATCAACTTGCCTCTTTGTGTGTCCTCTTTTAATAAAAGAATGTGCCTTGTTTGATTTACAAAATCTTTTGAAATGATTCCACTTACTGCAAGAATAACTGTGCTGACCAAAAGCTAAGCACTTTTCTCATTTGAGTTCATGATTTCCACCACAATTATGACAGTTGACTGTAAGGTTTATTATGGGTTTTGCTGAGTCGACCCTATGCTTTGCTACATGCACCTTGGGCCTTATTGAAGTAGCTCTGGGTTTTGCTGAAGTTGCTCCACCCTTGGGCCTGTGTCTTTTAACCTCATGCTGCGTACTCTCTCTGTTAGCTTTGGAAGTACTAGAAGGTTTGCTTCCTCATTTGTATGCATAATTGTGTGCCTTTCTGTAAGCTTGTATATCTGACAGATCTCAATAGCCTTATTTAATGTCAAATCTCTGTCTCGAAGCAAAATCTTTCTGACTGTGTCATTAGTAATACTACACACAAGCCTGTCTTTTATCATCTCTTCTCTCAAGTCACCAAATCTGCATGTTTTAGCCTTGTTTCTCAAGTCAGTTATACATGCTGCAAAAGTTTCACCAAGCTTTTGATCTCGTTTGCAAAATAAGTGCATTTCCATTGTAATATTTGTTTGAGAGTTGCATGTTTCTCTACATTTATGTTTTTAAGCACTCAGGGTCTTCCCGCATTTCAGACGGTACCACAATATGGCGGTCTTCTCCCTCCCCTGCAAACACAGCAGGTGCATACACAAATGAACGCTGTCTTTCAATGACTTCTGAACCAGCTAAATTAAGCAGAATAAATGCCGCTGTGTGTGCATCTTTGTCAGAAAGAGCAGCCTGTATGAAAATATCATATTCCTGCTCAGACAGACTCCAATTTTCTGCAGTATTGTTATCAAACACAAGTGGTGTAGGTCTGTGAAATCCTTCTTCCTTGCCCTCAAATTATAATAAAACACAATGAAATCTTGGCCCTTGTAATCATGTACTAACATGCACATACACCAGGTACTTGTAATAATCAAATGTACAGTAGTCTCTTTGAAAGGCTGTACTTTGCAAAATATTCTTTTAAATGACTGTACTTTGCAAAATAACTGCACTGTAATACTGCACACACTCACCAAACACTTTGCACACTTCAGATATTTTGAATAGCTTTAGTTAATGTGAAAAAGTAGCACATTGAGAAAAATATGGTTATTTTTCCCTTGTTTATACATTTTATGTGATTCAGATGTTATTTCAAACGTTTTTGTAATTTGAATATTTTTATCAATATGTCACAGTTTCTGACATTTCGTTTAATCGATTTGTTTTGAGTGTTCTGAGTAACTCATTTTATATTCATAGTGAAATAAATCATTTAAGCGAGTTTTAATACCTGGAAAATGTTTCTGACCTGTTTGTGAGTCGTTTGAGCAGTTGGGATGATCCATTACTGTATATTCCTCTATTTCTAACCAGTTGCCTCATGACTGCAACTCTGGATCCCATTCTGACACCATGTTGCTCATCTTGTGTATAATAAGAAAACAATGAGGCTTGGGTGTTCATTTAAGTAGTTTACTGTATACAAACACATCAGGATGGATGGCAGGAACATTGAATTAAAATGAACTATGTAACTAACTGACTGACTACATACTTGCATGTTCTCACTGTGGCTGCTCACTCAAAATGACACTCTTACTTGCATATGCTCTGTACTTATATGCATGTTCCCACTGACTGGAATCCTTCTTAAAGATGTATTACACACACTGATCTAAACTGCCGTTCAATTTTATGTTAAGCATTCTAACTACTGCATTAACCTTTAGGGCTGTGCAGCTTGTATCATGCCCAAGACAAAACAACTAGCCAGCTTCCAAAAGCTCTGGCTAAATCCCATACCTTCACACTGACTGCTGATTGGCTAACCCCAGGAGGGAAATCAGCAGTCATTGTGAAACTTGTTTGTTTGTTTCAATAAAGCATATTCCATTTTTAAGTCAACTGTGAACTATCTACTATTTTCTATTTGATTATTTTGTAGCACGTATTTTACAGTTCTATTTTTATTAAGTGAACTAAGTGCATAACATAATTTAGGAAGTGAACATCACACTCTTCATACTGCAAAGTTTCTTTTTTTTTTTTCCTTCTGTACTTTTTTGCTGCCTTAAAGAAAAACAGCTTAGAGGCTTCACAGGAGGAGCAGTCGGGTAAGAGATTCATTTTGGCAGATAAGTTCACATTGGGGAACCACACAGAATTTATTGCCCTTTTAAGAAACTTTCAGTTATTTCTATTCTATGGCTAAAAGCGTCATAATCTCTTCAAGAAACCCGGTATTTTTACAAATCTTGGAAGATTTCTGTTAGGGACTGCTAACAGTAGTTAAAAGGTTTTACTGCTATTCGGGGGTTATTTTTGTGACAAAATATGTACTACTTGTGAAACATTGGATGTTTATGACTTAAAGAATTTGTCATTTTGAAGGGGCAGGGGTGTGTTTTACTTAGTCTGGTGCTTCTGTACACATTGTGACATTCTTCCTGATGTTCTCATGTGTTCTGTCAGTGTGTTTTTAAACTCTTAAACTATTTCTGACAGGGAATTTGTGCACTGCTTGTGCATTTCCTTAGTGAACAGACTGGATAAAAAAAGTGAGTGTAAGTGTGTTGTTTTTAGACTCTCAGTGATAACTTATTTTTAAATCAACTCTTTCCAGCAATGCTTACTATTTTGGGCTAGTTTTCTTCCCTTGGAGTATGGATACGTATACTGGTCCTGCTGGTTTCATACCCACTATATCTAGAAAGAAAGAAAAAAATCAGTTACCTGGGAACCCTTATCTGTGTCATAGGCTCAGTCTTTGCTTCAGCTGATAGTGGATGAACCTGCAGTGACCATTGGTTGTTCCTTAGACCATTCACTTACCTCTCCTGCTTCCTGTGGTGTACTCCTTTTGGCCACCACAAACTGGAGGTTATCCACATCATCTCTGGTGGTTCCACTGTTTGTTCTGGACATGGGAGAACCATTTTCTGTACATCTGGGTGGCAAGTGGGAGACTCTTCTTGGGACATCAGGGGCAAGAAATCATTAGTCTGAGCAGATGTCCTCTTTCCAAGTTGGTCATCTGCAATTCCTGTAAGGGAAAATGGAAGCTTATACATTGCTACCTCAAGAAGTCATAGTTAAATAAATTCAGTGTTCTTACCTTATCGAGGGATACATTACAGAGAATGAAACCTGGCATTCAAAAGCCATTGTAGGTGGACATTATAAAAAAAAATCCTTAAGAAATAGGGTCTGATGATTCTGAAGTGACATAGATAAGTCTTCTTCTCCTTCAGCTCCACAAACTCAATTCTTAGATATTGAGGAGGAATTTTCCTGTAATCAGATCATACCCATGATGAATGAGGTATTTTTATGTGAACAAATGGGTGATCCCCCTAACTGAGGAGACATGTTACAAATGGATACACCTCTTTCTTTACCAACCCTTCAACCTTTTACTGACAGTCCTGGAGGATGTGTTGAATTCTGCCTGTAATCATCCTGTTACCCAGCCATCAGTCCCTAAAAAGTATTTCAAATGTAAAAAGTGCCTTAGACTAATAAATTTATTTTCTCCTAACTTAGGTAGACCTGGTGGCCATATCTGCTACTAATCTTTGGGTAATTTACTGATCCTAAACACTAACCCCACTCCTAGTAACAAAGACGAGAAAGTGTTGGGACTACCTATTTAAGGTAATGTTTTCTGTGTCCACTTTAGCCTTTAGAATTTTTAATTATCAGGCATACATGTTAAAGTTTATGCTATGTTATGTTTACAGTTTAAGGGATATTTCTATAACATTTCCTTCTGGAGGTAGCTCTTTTTTTAATCCTCTTGTTTCTACCTTGTTCCAGGGATCCAAACATGCAGTAAGGAGTGTGCTTGATTGTGCAAATACTGTGTCTAGGCCACTGCTACTGCTACAGTTTTGAGAAGGTATGCCTGGGTACATAACCAAGAATAATTTGTTATAAGGTAAAGACTGAAATCTTCCATTGTGCTTTAGACAAGGAGGCATTGTTTGTCACTTGTGCTATAAAAGTTCTCAAATAGTTTGCTGAAAGAGGGAAATTAATTCTAGAAGTATCAAGATTTTCTAAGTTTCCCAATACTACTCTTATGCACCTTTTTCTTTAAAAAAAGCTAACCAAGCAGACCCTGTTTTCTGGCAAAGAGGGAACACAAAAGAGATGGCTGGAGGGAAATAGCAAGAAGAAATAGAAATCCTTTCAGAAAAAAAGAGCAGTACAGAATGACTGTTCCACCATTCTCCTCTACCTTCTCTCTGGCCAGTATCTCCACAAATCTATCCCAGAAGCTGTTTTACAATGACCCATTTGGCAGTAGATTATCTTAGACTTTTGAGTGTTAAAAGTGGTGCAGGAGGGTTACAGATGGTACTGTATACAAAAAAAAAACACCTTTCAGGGGAATTCCTCCCCACCTTCTGAATCAAACAGAATAATTTCCTCAGGTTCTTCAGTTTTTACTGTATGAAGGAGTCATTGAACCAAGGTCTGTAAGTCAAAAGAGCAAAGGCTTCTTTTCCAGAATATTTTTGGTACAAAGGAAGGAGGCCTTTTCTAGTCTAGTACTAGATCTGTCATTACCAAACCTATATGTGAAAGTACCAAGATTCAAAATGTTGACCTTGCAAGAGCCTGTTACCTCTCATTCCTCACATGACTTACATGGTAACACTAGATTTAAAAGATACTTATTACCAGATTCCCATAGCCACAAACTTCATGAAATTTGTACGGACCTCTGTTCTGTGTCATATTATCAGATGTTAATCATTTACTCTGCTTCAGTGGCATATGGTTCTGTGCCTGTTCAAATCCACAATAGCAGCTTTCGAGAGCTTAGAATTTCCTCCTGTGACACCCTGTGATAAGGGATCAGCCAAAGCCCTTCCATCAGGGGAAGCCTAACCCCTGTCACAGGAAGGCAGTTCAGTCTTTTAGTTCCAGCTGTAGGAATCACACTGTTGAATCTCTGTAATCTTCATTGCTGACATTACAGCTTCCAGACTCAGATAAGATCCCCATTGAAATTGCCCTTCCTCTTTATTATTATTTTGATTTCTTTCTGTATATATGTGTGCTTGTATGTTAACTTTTTTATTGTAATAACCTGCTATTTACTTCTGCTGTTGTTCTTGACTCGTACATAGAAACTGAAGTTCTGTGGTGTGTTGTCTGCTTCATTTTGAAGTTCTGATAGGAAAATATTGCATTTTCCTTTCTTCGTCATTTATATAATTTATACTACTGATTTAACATTGCTATAGCCATTTTTATTATTAAATCACAAATTTGCCTTAAATTACTTTATTTGCATTTTCTGTGGAGATGTTTTCATTTCTGACAAGGAACTCTTTAAATGTATATTTATACTGTTTGAAAAGTTTTTTGTTTGATTTATGGGTATATACTTGATTTTTTGTCAGTATTTGGACAAGGGAGTTTTACTTGGTCTTTTACTGTGTGTGCTGTTGTGTATTACATTCTGCAGGTTGTAGAACAATGCTTAGTACATATTAAACTGTTTCGGTTATGTTTTATGTCATTTCGCCCTATTTGCTGTATGGGGACATAGTTTATATTTTCTATTATTGCTGCCCGTAGCCCTTAATAGTATAACTGTATTATTCTGGTTGGTGTTTTTTGGCTTGATGCCCCCCCCCCCCCAATCAAATCAAGTTACACCTAAAAGGGAACAAAAATCAAGAAAAACATAGCTTAGCTTACTGTTTGTGAATCTGTTGTTGTCTTAAGCAGGCCTGCAGGCCACTTACTTTTTTCCCCATCACCATCTGGTGTGAACCCACAGCCCTGTGTGATACAGGGGGGGGGGGTCAGCCACATCCTCTGGTGTTGTTCCAGTACCTAGTTATGGGAGAATCAAGTCCTGTAGGTGCAGAAGATGTCTAGGTTAAGAGACCCCTTCATATACATAATAGTCTGTCCCCAGATATTTTGCCCACTTGTATACTTAATAGTAAGAAGAAACAGAAACTTCTCCAAACTGCAGGCAATCAAGCTGTTACCATGTATAGGGATAATATGGTTTCTTGAGCTAAGAGTGTCTTATAGTCATGTAATGACTGTGGGCTACCTTCTCTTGATATTAGTCTATGTCTGCAGATTTTGATGGAGAGACTGATGCAGTCTGTGAGAAACTGAAAGGCTGCCAGCCTAGCCAGATAGACTCTTGTAAATAATTCTATGTGATTTTTTAAATATTAATATAATCCACAGGCTGGTTTTACAAATGCAAGAGAGAACTTTATGTTATGATTAAAGTATATGTTTTACTGAGCTTCAAACGTGTAACCACAGTGCACTCTGCTAGAAGAAAACTGATAAGTCAAGCATTGTATGACTGTCTGATCTCAAACTTGGAGACATGATGTCTGGGCTAAGACATTCCTGCTGTTATTTTGAGATCAGAATTAATTGCTAGATTTTACATGTATAAAATCTTTTATTGCTGTAGCTCCTGCAAGTGCAAGATTACAAAGATATGTTAAACTCTGAGTTTCTGTTAGCCTGGGAAATTAAACCAGAGAAGTGTCAAGAATTATGTAATCTAAAATGAGTCAGCAGTGATGTATTATCAATTTAAGACTTTCTCAGAGAGAGAGCGATAATTAGAGCATTTTGGATTTTGTCTGAACCTGAACACATCAACTCAGCAGGACTTCGCTTTGTTTGTAAGTAAGATATTTATTTAGAACAGGGACTTCTCTTAGAAATAGAAAATAGCCAGTTTAGTCTAGCTGTTTTCTATATTTATGTCAGACTATTCTACATTATTATTTTAAGGATTTTCCTGTGATGTCTGAACTCTTGACTAGCACTGTGTTGAATTGAGGAGTTTGATCTTGTGTTTTTATTAATTATTATTAAATATTTTTAACCCTTTCAACTATGATTGTTTTGTGTAGAGATAATTTAAGCTCTAGAGTACATTGCATGTATATAGTGATACTGTGCAAAGCCACTCCAATAAGCCTTGCTGTTCATCACACTTACTAACTGGATAATAATATTGCACAGTAAAATTAGATACCCTTTGGTAATTGCCGTATTAGTAACTGATATTAGTGGTTAGTGGCAGTGAGTTCTACCTTATAGCCTGGGCAGAGAAGGAGACATAGCAGGAGAACCTGTGCTAACCTTTCCCAGGAGTGTCTGTGTGTTTGTATATAACTCCTATCACAAAGTGAGTGTGTCAACTACTTGGCCAGGTATATGAAGCACTGGTTGGACAGAGAGGGTGCTGGAGGTTTTAGCTTGACTACTAGGCTGAGACCTGTACCCTATAGCTGTGCCAGAGGGGAGTCTTATTAGGGATCTGGAGAGAAAGGTGGAAACCAGCCACAGACAGACTGGCTGATCTCTGTGTGCTCTTAAGGGAAATTGTACTTTACTGTGTGTGTACTTATTATCCTTCTCAATGTGCATGCTCCTTACTGGTGCTAGTGGTGAAGATTGAGGCTTCTTGATTACTGGGCCAGTGCACGGACATCACACAGTCAAT
Organism: Protopterus annectens; assembly: GCF_019279795.1. NCBI lineage: Eukaryota > Metazoa > Chordata > Ceratodontiformes > Protopteridae > Protopterus > Protopterus annectens. The sequence continues at coordinate 649,826,657 of NC_056743.1, forward strand.
AGTAAATACTCTTCTCTGTCCAATCTGTTTCTTTGGAAGGTGGGCAGGTTCAAAAACCCAAGCAGGTGTTCACCTTTGCACAGGTGCTAGCTAGGTTTAGAGATTTATTTAACTGTAAGCAATCTAGAGGTGTTTCAGAGATTGGCAGAGTTTATGATCTTATTGAGGATGTTATTCTAAATGTTTTAGTTGTTCCTCCTCAGTTACCAAACTTAGAAGATGTCTATAAAACTGCATATAAATCCCCTTTGGCTAGTGAACCATTTCCTAACAAGGCTATGAGGAAATACAAGGTGAACCCTGATGTTGCAGCTTTCTTCTCTCCTTTGTCAGCTGATTCAATTGCGTTTTTTTCCAGCTGCCAATTTTAACCAGAGAGCTTTGGCTTCTTCTGACCTTACACTACTGAATAACATTTTCAAGTGGTTAGCATCTCAGGGGAAAAAGTTGGCTCAGGCTAGTAATTTAGTCTTTAAAATTTTAAATTATCAGGACTTCTTGTGGAAATCTATTTTCAGTGTACTTACAGTTTAAGATGGCTTTACTGTATATTTGCCTGATGAACAGATGTGTTACATGAATAAGATTATTTCTAATGTGACTCAAGATTGAAAACCTACTTTGAGGAGTGTCTTGGAAGATGCTGACCCTGTTTCTTGAAATGCATCTTCTTCTATTGTATTGAGAAGGTTTGCTTGGTTACATAACCAAAATTTTTCTGAGGAACTTCAGAACAAAAAAGAGAGAGATTTTGAATGCTCCTTTATGTTCTGAATTTGTGTTTGGACCTGCTGTTACCAAGATTTTATAACAGTGAGATGATAGAGGTAAACTGATGCATGGGATATCTAGAACATTTCACATTCCCAGATTCTCCCCTAACAAGGTGTCTAACTTCAAATGGCAGAACAAATGACTTTCCAAGATGACTGCAGATGGATTAACAGCCTAACTCCCAATGTGAGAACAGAAACTGAAAGACAAGGGCACTTGTAGCAAAGGAGAAACATAGAGAGCCTGAAAGAAAAAAAAAACAACTAGAAAAGGTGAAGAGAAAACACTGATTGAGAAGAATCCTGCAGCTGTTCAACAAAAGCAGTTCAAGTTTCAGCTTTGGTGGAAGATATGACTTTCAGTAATCTAGATGAAAAAGTAAGTCAACTGTGCTCAGAGCAGACTAAAATAAAACCCTGAAGGGGTAAATTAACTCAAGGCCTATAAAACATGGACGGAGCTTTAAATATGTATTCAGATAAACTGACAAAACAGCAAAAATCAGAGGTTAAAATGAAGAAAAAGCTGGCTAAATATGAGACTGTTCAAGAAGAGATGTTTCAAAAAATGGAAGAATTAGAGGACATAGCACATAGGGGAAATCTGAGAATTCCTGCTGTACCAGAGAAACTAGAATCAACAGACTAATTTATGAAGGCACAAACAAGCAACTGGACTGATATTCCACAGCAGGACCTGTTAATTGAAAGGGCATACAGTATGTATGCTCCAAATCTGGCCATGAAAAAACAGCCACGACCCATATAAGTAAAGATGCATACCTACCAGCAGAAAGAGTTAATCCTGATAAAACTGTTGCAAAAAGGCAAATTATTAAAAGTTGGATACAGCTGAGTGTTTGTGGAAAGTGATTATACACTGTATACCAGGCAGAAGAGAAATGTATTCCAGTAATCAGGGAATGTTGAGAGGCAGGTGTGAGATTCAAACTGCTGTATTCATTTGTTTTCAGACTATTTTTTTCCTGGCGAATCAAATTCATTTATTTTGTTGCTGAACAGACTAAAGACGAAAGACAAAAGTTTGTCCAACAAAAAGTGAGGCATCTGCTTGTTGTTATTCTGATAATAAAGCACATGGAGAGAGTTTGCCAGTGAAACTCTTTCTACTTTTTCAAAGGAAAAGGGTTGAAAGCCTGAGAATAGCACAAGAATTCACTAGAATCATCATGAATAATGCGGAATTGAACCAGTAATTGGAGTTGGGAGATAGAAATGACAGGACAAAGACCAGCAACACTGACATTAGTGAATAAATGTGAGACTGCAAAGCATCAGCCATGTTTGTGAAATATGTCTATATCAGAAAACATGGAAAGAATGGACTTTTATTGACTTTTAAAACTTGTGGGGAAATGAAAAACATTTGCCTCACTTCATGTCATTCATGTTAGAAAGGACTTGGGGGGTGGGGAAGAGGAAGAAAAATGGTAAGTGTAAGAAAAAAAATTCTGTCCTTAACTGTGTTCTTTATGAAACTTTTCACAACATAAATTGCACATTTTACATAAAGCATTTTTAGTTCTTATACGTGATAAAGGTACTAAAGTAAGTAGTTGCTTTTTTCTTCTTCCTCTTATCTTTCTTTCTGTTCTTTAAGTATTAAGACATGTAGACATTACAATGCAAAAAGAGAAAAAAATAGATAAAAGCATGTTTAAGTTAATAGGCTGTAATCTTGGGTTGTCAACATGGGAGATGGGGTGCAAAAGTACACAGATCATAATGTATGCAGAGCTGATATGTTTTCTCTTACTTTTGCATAGGTGAATGTCTAGATTAAAATCCTTGGCTTAATCTAATAAGTTTTAAGCGGAAACCAGTAAATAAGAGAACACTGAATACAATGAACGTTTTTTCTTTAGAAATAAATGTTGCAGGTTGTTTTTAGAAGCCTACAGTGGAGGACTACATTTTTCCTCTTAGATTTCCATGGAGACAAGCTGATAATAGGGAAACTGGTTTCTTTAAGGCTAAAAGTTAATATTTTCTGAAAGCATGCAAGTTGTTTTTCACATCTGAGAGGGGAATAAAGATAATAAAGAACAAACAGTTAGTGCAATTAGAAACACAGACAATGACATGCATCTTTGCATGGATAACCTTGATTTTAGGTTAATTAAAGCCTGTGTTTGCAGCTGTCTATTTGGGACACTTATTCCTAGTAGGAGGGTTAAACTTCATTATTTAAAGATGCACATAGTTTTGTGTGGTTGTATTAAGTTAGCAGGTCATGGGGTACTGGAGGTGTTTGTTTTTCTGTTTGAGGGTTTTCATTAAAACAAAAAGTCTTATAAAATATGAGATAGATTCCACTGTTGATGAGAAAAACTGTAAATGATTAACCTACAAAATATTAGCGGGTAAGTGTATCACAGAAGCTGGAAGTAGACATTTAAAAAGTTATATATAATATGTGGGAATAATGATTTCTTATAATGGCAGCACTTTCCATATTATTTTGGAATGTGAATGGTGTCACAGGTTTAGACAAACATAAAATAATATTTAATTATATTAAATGCAAAGTTCAAATAGCAGTACTACAGGGGACACATTTGGAAAGAATTGAACATGTAAATTTGATAAAGAAAAACATTTCAGGATGGATATTTACCAGAATATCAGGGACAGATGAAAAGATGAGCATTTATAGTAATTTCTAGAGGAGCTCCAAAAATAATAGAAGAGGAAAAAGACAATTGTAGGTTTGTGGTAGTAACAAGCTACTGGCAAGAAAGGATGATTATGCTGGCATGTATTTATATTCCACCTAAAACTGCTATTCTGGAGCTTTTATTTTTTGGGGGAGAATAATCAGCTTTCAGTAGGAAATATTATGTATAGGTGGAGAGTAGCATTTGATTTGCAAAAATGAGATGTATCTGAAGGGCCTAGAATGGAAAATATAACAAAGGAGGGTAGAATATTTAGTAGAAATTTATGAAAATATGTGGCATGCAAGACGTGAATTCAGTAGTAGAAACTCAGAGAGAATTTTCATATTCTCCAAGGTACTGCAACTGGGTTAGACTAGACAGAAATTATATTACACAGATGTGTATGCATTTAATTGAGAATTTTGACAAATCCATTAACTCTTTCAGATCATATGCCAGTAATTACTAAGATGTAAATGTAGGGTAATGAAGAAAAATGAGACACTAGTGCTTCCAAGCCTACCTGTTAATAAGAGGGGAATTTAATGAATGTGTAGTAGAAATTATTTGGGAGCTGTTGAGGAAGATAGTACTCCAGAAGCTATAGCTACTGAGTGGGATAAAATTAAATTGAAGTTTAAAAATAGTGTAGAAATAAAAAAAAATAAAGAGATACAGTTAAGAAGTAACAAGAATTATTTAGAGGGGATAGTAATTATAGACTTTCCCTTGTGCTTTGTTCTTAACTTTTAGGATGTAGTCTTTAGGTAGTTAGGTTAATACTGAAATAGTTTAAAATAGATGTTCTTCATCTCACATTGCTGCAGTCCTTACACTTGGGTAGTCCGCTGTCCTCGGTCGGCCCGAATATCAAAGTATAAGGCTGACGTCGGTCAAGGCGCATTTGACTGACATCAGGACGTCAGGGTACAAATGCGCATGACCGACGTCATATCCTCAGTCTTTTTTGCCGCATGGTCCGATGCAGAAGCAGTATTGCAAGTGCCGGTTGGCGTTCTGAAATTTTTCGATTCCGGAGTTTCAGACCGAGTCAAAGTTGGCTAAGTACCCGTTGGGAATATTTTAGTTTTTCTTGCCTCAGTGGTTTACCGGATGTCAGAAAAAGTGAATAATTGTATTTCTTGTGGGAAACAGATACCGCATAGAGACTATCATACTTTGTGTATTCCTTGTTTAGGGCCTGAGCACGACGTTGTTGGGTGTCGCTCTTGTGCTAGATTTAATAAGCGCACTATAAAGAGGAGATTAGATTGTGCCAGGTTAGTCTTTGGGAAGCGGTGCAATTATAAAATGCCGTCGGATGCTCCGACGCCCGCTTCTTCGAAGAAGCGCAAGGACAAAGCAGTGAAGCCTAGGCTAGAAGAACCGTCCGTACCGGACGCCGGTTCTTTAGAGGTGTCGGTGGAGCCGGTGGTTCCACCGGAGGATTCTTTGGGTTCCCAGGGAGAGACCTTGTTATTGCAGGATGTGGCCTCTCAGGAGGCAGGTCAGGGTGAAGGGGCTTCTCAGGTTACTATACTCCCCTCCCTGCCTAGGGTGGTTAGGCCCTCTCCTTCTGTTTCCAAGGCTTCTCCTAGAGGCAGGCCAGGTTTAGCTTCAATTGGTGTCACCCCTAGTTCTTCTGGAACTGTGCCCAAGAAGCATATGCTTAAAATGGCAGAAGATTTGATTACTCTGATTAGGGGTTCTTTGCCCCCTCCTGATAAGAGACCTAGGGTGGAGCCTGAGCTAGGGAGTTTTGAGCAGGCTTCGGATGTTTCAGAGTCTTCGGCTGAAGACTTGCAGGAGTACTCTCCTTATTCTGATTCTGATGTGGATGATTCTACTCCTTCTGCTTCTCCTCCTGAGGATTTTTCTTTTTCAGAAACTCTTCATTCCATGAGGGAGCATTTTAAGTGGGAAGGTCAGGACTTCTCTGATTCCAGGAAAAGGCTTAGGGAATTTTGTTTTACCCCAGCATAGGCCTTTGGCTATACCTCCTGTTTTGGATGTAGTGGAAGATGTTTTTACAGAGGCTTCTCTTAATCCTGATTCTTTGCCTCCTGCTCCTGTTAAACCGGATAGGTATTACAGGGTGCCTGAAGTTCATAAGTATCTTTTAAGAGTCCGAGGCAGACCCAGAAACTGTTAGCCAGGGGCCTAAAGGTGTTAAGGCTTCTGTTGTCAAGAATCCGGTTCCTGCAGATAAAGAAGCCAGGGCCTTGGATAGATGGGGAAAGAAAGTTTATACTTCTTCCACTCTAGCTATGAGGGCTTTGAATTGCCAGTTTCACATGTTAAAATACCAAAACTATCTCCTTTCACAGTTGAAGTCTAAGGTTGATGCTCTGGCGGAAGGTATTGATTGTAAAGAGTTACAAGATTTAGTACATGTTTCTGAACAGGTGGGTAAGCATTCTTTGCAATGTGGTTTTGATGCTGTACAGGCCTCGTCTAGGGTGGCTGCCACTGTGTCAGTTCTTCGCAGGCACGCCTGGCTGAGGGATCAAAATTTATCTGACCATGTTAAAACTAGGATTTTAGATGCTCCTTTACAATCTGATGTGTTGTTTGGTTCTCCTGTTGAGGCAGTGTTGAAGAAAATGGAAGACAAGGCTAAGTCTATGCAGACTGTTAAAGATTTTTTGCAGGTTCAGCCTCCAAAGTTTAGTAAAAATTGGCCTGCTAAAGGGTGGACGTATCCTTCTTATGATTCCCAGTCTAGGGGTAGATCTAGACGTGGTAGGGGCAGAGCTCAGGGCTCTTTCAGGCCTAGAACAGGGAGTTCTCCTGCGCAGTCTTCAGGTGAGGGCAGGGGTCAGTCCTTTCGTAAACAGACCCAATGACCGACCTTTTCAGCTGCCAGAGCCTTCTCGTCTGGCAGCACCTTTGGGAGGAAGGTTGGCACTTTTCAAAGAAAATTGGAGTTTAATTACCCAAGACAGATGGGTATTGGATATCATACACCAAGGTTACAGGTTTTATTTCCATACCTTGCCTCCTTTCAGAGGCATGCCAGACGTTCCTCCTCAACAAAGAATAGAGGCTCACAAGCAAATTTCTCTGTTACTTCAACTAGGGGCCATACAGCCGGTCCCTATGCCAGAAGTGGGCCTAGGATTTTATTCTCGCCTGTTCCTAGTACCAAAGAAGGGGAACACGTGGAGACCAATTTTGGATTTATCTATCCTCAACACTTATCTGGACATTCCCAAGTTCAAAATGTTGACGTTACAACAGCTTTTACCTCTGCTGGGCAAAGATCACTGGATGGTAACTTTGGATCTCAAGGAGGCTTACCTTCATGTTCCTATCAGACTAAGTTGCAGGAAGTATCTGCGTTTTCGAGCTGGGACTTCTCACTATCAGTTCTCTGCATTGCCCTTTGGTTTATCTACTGCGCCCAGAGTGTTCACGAAAGTTCTGGCTCCAGTGATAGCTTTCTTCAGGCTAAAAGGAATACAGATCTATCCTTATTTGGACGACTGCCTGATTCTGGCTCAAGGAAGGGAAGAGCTTCTTCATCATTTGGAATATGTGATAGCAGTGCTAAGATGCCTGGGGTATTCTGTGAACGAAATAAAGTCCAGTCTAGTACCCTCTCAGGACATGTGCTTTCTGGGTGTAAGACTGAATACAGCATCCCAGATGGCCTTTTAACCCCGGACAAACAAAAGAGTCTTTCCCTTTACTTCCATCAACTATCTCATCAGTCCGGGCTGACTGCAAGGACAGTCCTTCAAGCCTTAGGGTTCATGGCATCTTGTATTCTGGTGCTTCCCAATGCCAAACTGCATATGAGGAAGCTGCAATGGTATCTCAAAAATGTATGGACACAGCACTGCCAGGATCTGGACACTGTCATTCAAATAATACCTTGCATTCAAAAGGAATTTTTGTGGTGGGCTCAGGAATGTCACCTAAACAAGGGACTCTGTGACCCGGCCAGAGGCGAGTCAGATTTTAACGACAGATGCCTCAGACAAAGCTTGGGGAGCACATCTGAATGGAAAGTGGATACAAGACAAGTGGCCTGCCAGACTACAACATCTACATATCAACCTGAAGGAGATGTTAGCAGTCCAGTTTGCATTAATAGCTTTCAAGGATTTACTTCTTCCAGGGCAGGTGTTGATTCTAACAGACAACACAACTGTCATGTGGTACATCAACAAGCAAGGGGGAACACATTCTTATCCTCTGTGCAGGCAAGCAATGATTTTGTGGGAGACTGCTCTCAGTTTACAGCTCAATCTTCAGGCAAGGTTTCTGCCAGGAGCACAGAACTCCTTAGCAGATGTGTTGAGCAGACGAATTATGGATCCCCACGAGTGGAAATTGGATCCTCATGTATTTCAGAAATTGACAGTGTCATGGGGAACTCCAGACATAGATCTGTTCGCTTCTCCACTAAACCATCAGCTGCCAAAGTTTTGCACAAAAGGTTTCATCCCACAGCTTGGAAAGTGGATGCTCTTTCTTTCAATTGGAGCAATCTTCATGTGTATGCCTTTCCACCTCTGCCTCTCCTCCCAAAGGTACTTCTAAAGGTCAGACAGGACAAGCCAAGGATGATTTTAATAGCTCCAGATTGGCCTCGACAGCACTGGTACCCATTACTGAGAAGTCTGGTACGGAAGCCTCCATGGCCTTTGCCTTGATTCCACACCTGTTGTCACAGGAGGACAGCCATTTGCTCAATGTCAAACTTCACTCTCTTCACCTAACAGCCTGGCATATTCTGTTTTGAACCATAGAGGGTCTCAACTTCCACAACAAGTTTTGAATGTGATTTTGGAAGCTAGAAGGCCTAGTACAAGGAAAGTGTACGCAGATAAATGGAAGAGATTTTTATTTTGGAGTGCAGCAAAGGATTTTGATGTTTCTGAGCCTAATTTAAGTGTGGCTCTTCAATATCTTACTGAGTTACTGGGCAAAGGTTTGTCCTTCTCTTCTATTAAGGTTCATGCTGCGGCAATTTCAGCTCACTATGAATGTGACCCTCCATTGTTTTCTCATCCTTTGTTCAAGCAATTTCTTAGAGGGGCAAAGAATATAAGACCCCACGTGAGCTCCTACTCCTGCTTGGGATCTCAATTTTGTGTTGGAGAAACTCACTCTACAACCTTTTGAGCCTGCAGCTACTTCTGAGTTGAAATATTTATCATGGAAGACTGCCTTTTTGTTGGCCATTACCTCTGCAAGAAGGGTTTCTGAATTACAGGCCCTTATGGCAGTTGAGCCTTTCTTGATTTCCCATAAGGATATGGTATCTTTGCGTACTAATCCTTCCTTTATGCCTAAGGTGGTTTCTAGTGTAGCTTTAAACCAAACTATTCATTTGCCTACTTTTTATGCAAATCCCCAAAATAAAGGGGAAAAGATTTTGCACACTTTAGATGTACACAGGCAGTTGCGATATTATTTGGACAGAACTAAAGGGTTCAGGCAGTCTCAGCAGTTGTTTGTTTCTTTTGCTTTGAGTTCTCAGGGCAAGCCTGTGTCAAAACAAACTATTTCTAAGTGGATTGGGTTTTGCATTGCTTTCTGTTATTCCCATCATGGCAAAGAGATTCCAGCTGGGATTAGGCCTCATTCCACTAGGGCTACTGCCACTTCGACAGCCTTTTTGAGGGGAGTGGCAACCAAGGATATTTTGGAGGCAGCTACTTGGAGTTCAGTGCATACTTTCTCTAGGCATTATCACCTGCCACTTTACTCTAAATCCAGGGCTGGTTTTGCCACTGCTGTTTTGCAGGGCATTTTGGCAGCGCCTGCTTCCTTGTAGTCTGGCCATCCTCCCTTACCTCTGCTTTGGGATTCTACCCAAGTGTAAGGACTGCAGCAATGTGAGATGAAGAACATAGTACAGTTTTGTACCTACCATAAATGTAGATGTTCGAAGATCCACATTGCTGCAGTCCAATTTACCCTCCCTCCTTCCCCTCTGTAGTTAGAGGTGGTTGTGTGGGTTGGGTTGTAAATATTGTGTATATTGTATATATTGTACATATAATTAGTGCAAGGGTGGTTGGTTGGTTGTTTGCTGTCTTTTGGTTTTGACCTTTATTTTTAGGGTCTTCTGACATCTGGGGCAAGAAAAGACTGAGGATATGACGTCGGTCATGCGCATTTGTACCTTGACGTCCTGATGTCAGTCAAATGCGCCTTGACCGACGTCAGCCTTATACTTTGATATTCGGGCCGACTGAGGACAGCGGACTACCCAAGTGTAAGGACTGCAGCAATGTGGATCTTCGAACATCTACATTTATGGTAGGTACAAAACTGTACTTTTCAGATAGCACATTGTACTACAACAAATACTGAAATTCTTCTTCTAATGTCAGAAAAGTCTACAAGCATCAACAAGTGTTCCTCTTGTGAGCATAAAATCCCGAGTCAAGACCCACATTAACTGTCTGAATATTGTATGGGGCCTTTCCACTTGCAGGACTCTTGGTCTATTTGTGCTGATTTCAGCACCAAGGCCCTCCAATGTAGGGAAAGAGAATCTTATTTTGAAAGGGCTCCTGCCTCCTCAGACAGTGTCCAAAATGTCTTTGCATCTGAAGGCAGTCTTTACCTCTCCTCCTTCTGATAGAAAAAGGGAAAAAGAGGGAGAAAGGTCAAAGGAAAAAGTGAAAGAAAGAAATACAGATACATCTAAGGAGAAACGCCTAGAAAAGAGATGGGAAGATTTTTTTTGGATAAACCTAAGAAAAGGTGTACAGACCCCACAGCTCTGACAGGTCTGGTACCTAAGGTTTAGAGGCAGTCAGATTCTACTATCTCCAGGATCCAGATTTCCTTTCCAAACACTTCTTTTTCTATGGAGCCCATTAGCCCTAGTCTTCATTCTCCCATACTTCAGATGATATGGTCAGTCTGCTAGGACTTTTACGGAGTTAGATGTTGACTGAATGATGAGGAGGATTTTGAGCTGTCACATTCAGCTGGGAGTCCTCCCGACTCCATCCCCGGGGAAAGGAGTGGAAATCAGACCCTTTGACCCTGACCATACTTTTTCCAACACTGTATCTGTTTTTGGAGCCAGTTCACATTGGCTTCAACCTCCACTATGTACCAGCTTTGGAGCCGATAGCCCTTGGAGACTTTGATTTCTTCCCTCACTTTTTCTTCACCAGCACACTCAGGTCAAGTAGAGTCCCACAGCCAGAGTGTCAGTGTCTGAGAGCTGATGGTGGAGTCAACTTTGAGATATTTGGAACTGTCCGTACTGCTCCAGGCTTTGACCCTGGATAGCTTGGTTCTGAGGTCCTCCTCAGAGCCATCAGCCCTTGGAGTTGAGAGGACTACTGATTTGGCTGTTTTAAGTGGCTCTTCCATGGCTCCATTGATTGAATCGTCAAGACCATGGAGGATGACTGGTGTGTGCACAGATTTCAAATCCATCCAGACTTCCCCTGAAGCCTGATCCTTCTACCTATCTTTCTTTTCGACAGGAACAGAAGGATTCAGTTAGCTTTCAGACCACTTGGTATTCCAGATCTATGTCTGACACCAATGCATCTCCTTCAGAAGTCTCAAGGCAGATTCCTTGGAAGAGGATTTGCAAGTGGAAGCATATTGGCTTCTCTCCTGAGTAAGTTACAGAAGATACCAACTTAGATGAGGGAATAAGTTCACCAAGGTCTTCCCCCCAAAAATGTCTCCTTTGACATCCTAGAATTAATGAAATGGGGTGGGGGGTCTACTGAAAACCCTTTAATGTGAAGTTCAGTCTTGCCGTTCATTCTTCACTGATAGGTTTGGAGCCGATCCTTGGCTCCGACATGACCGACTAGAAAGCTCAAAGTTTTCCAGTAGCTCGAGGCCCAACCCCTTATCTCACAATACACTGCTGGAATTACCTCAGATCTAGTTTGCCGTGGCACGGATTTCTTGGTTTCCAGCGTTGCTCGAGACTATTGTGGGAATTTTCAACTTTCAGCAAGTTTTTATATTGCATTTTTATATCTTTCTACTATTATATTTACATTCTATTACCTAGTTTGGCAGATTTTTCTGTGTTTCCCCTTTTCCCAGTAAATCTCTAGTGCTTGCCTTTGGCCTGCTGGCCTTGGGCCTTTTCTTACAGCTATTAGATTAGAGTTGCCCTTTTTGGGCTTTTTGATATTTGGATTATTCTTGTTACTAGTTCCCTTTTTGGGCTGTTTGTGCTGTCTTTTTGCATTTGTAGTGATTTAGATTACTCATTTCTGAGTTAAACTATTTTTATATAGTTAAATAGTGTTGTTTTTTGATCTTGTGAATTTTTTTCAGGAAGTTAGTTGCTATGTCTGAAGAAAGGGAAAAGCATCTAAAGTCTGGGTTCAAAAAGTGCCCAGACTGCAGACAAAAGATGTCCGTTACGGATACCCATGTGCAGTGTGTGTACTGTTTGGGTGAGAAGCACCTGCAGGAGTCATGTAGTATCTGCCACTCTTTTTCTACTCGAGTGCTTGCAGAAAGGAAGAGGAAGTTAGTTAACAGGGATATTATTAAACACCCTTTCTCAGAGCATTGTCTGACCAGGATGGGGCCAGCAAATTGTCCAAATCTTCCTCAGAATCCAGGACCAAAAAAAAGGGAAAAAGTTGGAAAGTGTTGTGACTTCGGCTCCACTGGCTTTGGAGCTGGCAGTGTGTTCTTTTTGGACCCGGGATACTGCTTTGGAACCGGTTGCCGAAAAACCTCCCTCTCTGCTTCTCCAGTCAGCTCCATCTATTCACTCCTCCAGGTCTTCGGTCAGCCCGTCCGATCTGGATATCGATTGGCTGGTTCAGAAGCTCTTAAAGGCATCAGGCCTAGCTAAATTGCTGTCAGCTCAGACCCAACTGTCAGAGCCGAAGACCATTACTCCTGAATTTTCCGCTTCTCCTCCGAGCCATACTGGACCTTCAGAGCCAGAGGAGGCCGACCTGATGATTCTGGATCTCTTGGAGCTGGCACCTGTTCCAATTTCGTTGGCTGCATCTGCTTGGATGTCCTCGGTGCCGACCGGGGACTCTAGGAGCCGATACTCTCCGGTCGGGTCTGGGGAGGATAGTCGCACGGACTTGTCGGTGCCAACTCTTCCTCTTGGGGCTTCGGCTCAGGTGAGCTCGGCTCCTGCCTCGGGCACGGAGCCCATGGCTTCAGTGTGGGAGGGGATCACGGCTCCTCCTGATCTGTTGACTCCTCCTCGTCGGAGCCATGGTGCATTCGAAGCCATGAGGCAAGTGTTAACTTTTAAGACTTCCTTAGGTCTGGCCTCTTCCTCCCCTAAAGTGCCTGTGTCAGTTTCTGTTTCCTTCATTCATCCCAAGCGTAGAGACCCAGAGCCTCAGGTAGCTCCAGAGGGCGCTGCCTCCTCTTCTGAGACCTCTCCAGTGGCTCCCCCTGAAGAAGATCCCAGGAAGAGATTATGCAAGAGGAGGCATTTGCACTCCCCACAAGAGTCTCTAACATCAGACACCGACTTGGATGAATCAGAAGTGTCCCCTAGATCCCCCTCTGAGGACATCTCCTTTGCAGACATTCTTGAAATTCTTAAGCAGAGGGGTGATTGGCGGTCCAAGAGCCCTACTGAGGATGAGTCGGTTTTCCTGAAGGCGTTCAGGTCTCACCCTTCCACCTTTTGAGTGTCTCCACCCTATGATGAGCTTATGGATCTGGATTCTCGTAGGGTGTGGGAGTCACCAGAATCTATGGAACCTGTCCCTAGGAGGCCTAATAAGTATACTTCTGCCTCCGTAGATAAGTCCTTTTTGATCGAGGGAGTCCCTGTTGATGCCATGGTGGTGGCGGCAGCCACCAAAAAGGAAATGTCTGAGACTTCCTCGTATATCCATCCTCCTAACAGAGAATCCAGGATCATGGATTGATATGGGAAATGCATGTTTAGTTCAGCAACTTTCTCTGCAGAGAGATCTCCTTAAGGAGTTGGGAGATACTCTTCTGGGTGCTGTAGCTACGAGTGTATCCAACAAAGTTGCTACCCAGCTTGCTGCCCTTAATTTAATAGTTAACTTGTCCATGCATCTCATATCTTATGCCGCTGATGGTTCAAGTAGAGCTGCAGGTGCAGTAATTGCTCTTCGTAGGCATGCCTAGATGCGACTCTGTTCCTTCGCGGAACCCTTCAAGTCTTCCTTTATGAATACCCTGTTTGACGGCTCATCCTTGTTTGGGTTAAAGGTGAAGGAGACCTTGACCAGGTGTGAACAAGAAGGAAAGACTCTGTCTGCTGTCGGAGTCTGTTTTTCTACCCCCACTCAACCATTTCCTAAAGGCCAGAGGGGAGGAAAGATGTGGTTCCGGAAAGCCCAAGGAGCCTTTCAAGAAACACGTGGAGAGTCCCCCTCCAGAAGCAGAGGAGGGGGTTACAGTGGAAGACGCTGCCCTCATGGCAGAGGGGGTCCGCAACACCCGGGTGACAGAGATCACTTCTCTGGTCAGTCCTACCATCGCTCCTGAAGGGAGGCCCGGCTGTCCTACTCTGGAGACAGTCAGGGGTTGTTTGCCATTGTACCCAGAAGCCTGGCTAGATATAACAAATGAGAATTGGGTACAAAGTATCATTTCCGAAGGGTATTTCATACCGTTCTCCACCCAGCCCCTTTCCATCAAAAAATCCTGGACGTTCCACCCAGTCACAGGGAACAAGCAACAACAGAGGTACGCTGATTGCTAGAAAAAGTGTCATCCAGCCAATCCCGGCAGACCAAACAGGATTCATAACTTACTCAAGATTCTTTTTGGTTCCAAAGAAAACAGGGGACTGGAGACCCATTTTGGATCTCAGCAGACTCAACCAATTTGTGAGGAAAGAGAAGTTTCGAATGGTCACGCTACAGTCCATACTTCCCTTTTTAGGGAAAGACAATTGGATGGGCTTGATCGATCTCAAGGATGCGTACTACCACATAAAGATGGCCAGACCATCCAGGGATCACCTGCATTTCCTGCTGGGAGCCAATCATTATCAATTCCAAGCTCTGCCCTTTGGTCTCACTACAGCCCCCAGAGTGTTCACCAAGTGCATGGCAGTAGTCACGGCTTACCTGAGGCATCTAGGATTCCAGGTGTTTCTGTACTTGGACGATTGGCTCCTTACCTCCACCACCAGGCATCAACTTCTTCAAGCGAGAGACGCTACTCTGACACACTGCAGTCGGCTAGGCATTAGAGTCAACTTCGAAAAGTCTGCCTTGTTGCCATCGCAGCATATCATTTTTATAGTGACAGAATTAGTCACGTCAATCACCACTCTTCGTCTTCCACCAGAAAGGGTTTGTATTCTTCGCCAATACATTATGTCCTTGGTATCAAAGAAAAGAGCACCAGCTGCAGAGGTTTTGAAAGTACTAGGATTGATGGCATCAGCAATCTTGGCAATCCCGTTAGCAAGGATGCATATGAGGATTCTTCAATGGCTCCTGTTCACCCAATGGTCTTAACAAGAACTTCCAATGAATCACATAATCCTGATAAATTCTTGCAAGAAGGATCTTCAATGGTGGTTGACATCTCTTCATGTCACAATAGGACGTCCCTTCATGCTAGCCCCTCCAGTTGCCACTGTGACCACATACGCTTCCCTGATAGGGTGGGGGGGGGGTATTTTCAGGGAAAGACTGCTCAAGGCACATGGACAGATCAAGATTCACATCTGCATATCAATGTCCTGGAGATGAGAGCAGTACTTCTAGCGTTGCTATACTTTCAGGACTCTCTTCCTCTAGGGACATTTGCAATACAGACAGACAACATGTAACATGTCAGTGGTCTGGTACCTGAACAAGCAAGGCGGGACCAAGTCTTACCCCCTTTGCCCAGAAGCCCTCAGAATATGGCAGTGGACAGTGTCATCCTAGCACTTTCTATTAGCAGTGCACATCCTGGGCAAATCCAACGTCATAACGGACAAACTGAACAGGGCAATTTTATTGCCCCATGAATGGTCCCTCAAACAAGAGATTGTGGACAGGATTTTCCGGCAAATGGGGCCAGCCTTCCTGCGACCTGTTTACCAATCATATCAGCAACAAATGCAGATGCTATTTTGCCCTGATTCCCTCATCAGGTCAGTCCCCGAGGGATGCTCTTGTTCACGATTGGCCCACGGGTCTCCTCTACGCATTTCCCCCAATTCCTCTGATACCCAGATTTTTACAGAAATCAAAGTTGCTGAGACGAATAATCATCCTTATAGCCCCTCATTGGCCTCGGCAGATTTGGTTTCCGTTTCTTTACCATCACATTCTGGAAGACCCATGGATCCTGGATCCAGTTCTGGACTTATTGACACATCCGTCAGGGGATCTCCATCCTTCATTGCAGACACTGAAGCTAACTGCTTGGCTGCTCCAATTCCCCGTAAAGCCAGGCTTTGTAATCTTTCCCATAACACTAGTCAAATTTTGTTGGCTTCCCATAAGCCTTCCACTAGAAAGTTGTATCATAGTAAGTGGAAGAGATTTTCCATTTGGGCTTCCTACCATAATATTGACCATTACCAAGCACCATTGTCTTCTATTTTACAATTCTTGACAGAAATTTTCAACAAAGGAGCAGCAGCGTCTACGGTGCGGATACAACTAGCTGCTATATCTAATTTCCATCTAAGGACTGATGGATTGAATATTATGGCTCACCAATTGTCTAAAGCTTTTCTAAAAGGTTTCTTTCACATGAGGCCTCCAGTGAAGACTCCTTATTCTCCCTGGAATTTGAATTTAATGTTATCTCGCATCATTCTTCCTCCTTTTGAGTTTGCATCATCTTGCGAGCTAAAATTTCTATTGTGGAAAACTATCTTTCTAGTAGCCATCACTTCAGCCTGCAGAGTGTCAGAGCTCCAAGCCCTATCCATAAAGCCTCCTTATATGGCTTTTCATGCTGACACAGTCTCTCTCAGGAAAAACCCATCCTTTTTACCTAAAGTATGTTTAGAGATTAACATCAATCAAGTCATTGAGTTGCTTGTTTTCTTCCCTGATCACACCAACAAATTGGAATATATGTTGCACAAACTTGATGTTCACAGACAACTTAGATTTTATTTAGACAGAACAAAAAAGATTAGGAAATCAGATCAGCTTTTTGTGTCCTTTTCTGAGGCCAGGAAAGGTAAACCAGTCACCAAAACAACTCTAAGTGGCTGTCGGATTGTATCACTTACACCTATTCTTGTCATAACATGCCCTTGTCTAGTAAGGTGAAGGCTCATTCAACCAGAGCAGTTTCTACCGCTTCAGCCTTTCAAGCCAAATTACCTCTAGACAACATCTGTGCTTCAGCCACATGGTCTAAACCTCACACTTTTATAACTCATTACAAAGTGGATAAGGCCTCCAGGGACAGGGCTTAATTTGGTTCTACGGTTCTGAAGAGTATACTTCCGTGAGCCACCCAGGGTTAGGGTGCTAGGGACGCTACCCATCAGTGAAGAATGAACGGCGAGATTGAACAACTTCACATAAAGAAGTTATGTACTCACCATAACTTTCCATGTGAGTTGTTCCATCTCGCCTTCATTCTCACGTCCCTCCTTCCTTCCCTCCTGGCTGGCAGTTGACCTGAAGGCTGTCTTCATCCAGGTTTCTCAATGTGTCTTCATTCCTAGGCAGAATTATTATAGTATCTCTATATGGTACACAGCAAACAAGATCTGAGGTAATTCCAGCAGTGCATTGTGGGATAAGGGGTTGAGTCTCAAGCTACTGGAAAACTTTGAGCTTGCTAGCCGGCTCCGAACCCATCAGTGAAGAATGAAGGCGAGATGGAACAACTCACATGGAATGTTACGGTGAGTACATAACTTCTTTTTCTGATGAGTCAGTTTCTCTCAAACTTTTGGGACCAGCCTTTCAGTGTCCTGGGAGGTCCCATCTTATGACATCTTAGTTGACCTCATCGCCCAGAAGGCCTGGAAAATCTGATGTGGCAGAGCCTATCCCCCCCAAAAAAATGATAAAATGTTATTTGCCCCCCAAAGAGAGAAACCATTGGGTCAAAGGTCCCTCTCTAGATGTCATGGTAGTAGCAGCAACCAGAAAAAAGGAACTGTCTGAAGAAAGTTCCTCTGGTCATCCCCCCTAACAGGGAGTCTAGGTTGTTGGACGGGTCTATATTAGATGCGTGACCATCCACAACCGCAAACACCTAATGAGCGACACACAAATGCCGAAGTACGAAAAGCGCGAAGGGTGTAAATGTTGAAAACCGAAAAGCCGAACTTATTCCTGTGGCCAGCAGAGTGATTGAGGGGAAGAGGAAATATATCCTTTTCCTCACTGTAGTGCGATCTTGGAGTTGGTATATATAAGTAGGTGGGGTATGGGGGGTGCAGAGGGACTTGCCCCCCTGCAAAAGTGTGATTAATTAAGTTTGTGTGTGTTTTACCTACCTGTGTGGTGCTGTTGTAGATTAAAGTGCGTTCGGTATTCTGGTTTTCGATATTTAGGTCTTTCGCTTTTTTCATAGTTCGGCATATATGTGTCACTCATTAGATGTTCGCGGTTGTGGACATTTGGTTTTATGATATAGACCCGTGATGGGCATATTGACTTGTGCTTCAGCAATGTTTGCACTTCGGGCATTGAACTATCTGGCACACCTTACACATTTCCAGTTGGATTTGATCAAGGAGTTTTCACATTCCCTGGCTGGTAACTTACCTTTGGATGTCCAGAAAACTGTAGATACCCAGTTGTTTACCTGCAGTCATTCTCGATTGTTGCCATGTGACTGCTGTCTAATGCAGCAGATGGCAATGCACGACCAGCCAGCACAGGTATTACTGTGAGCTCTCTTGCCTGGGTGTAGCTATATGACTTTGTGGAAAGCTTTAAGACATCCTTCATAAATGCCCATCTCTGGTGGTCCCACCTTATTTGGACCAAAGGTGAAGGAAATGCTTACTAAGAATGAGCAGGACAGTAAGACATTGTCTGCTTTTGGAATCCATTTTTCAACTCCTCAGCGATCCTTTTCCAGGAATCAAAGAGGAGGGAGAAAAATGTGGTTCAATAAATCACAAGCTTTTACCCAGTACACTCCTGGGGACAGACCTCCCAGAGGCAGAGGTGAAGGCAATTCCAAGTGATGTCACCCTTGGGGCAGAGGCAGTCTTCAGAACCATGGACCTTTCATAGAGAAACCTTATCTGCATCCCTGTATGTTTGCCCGATTGCTGCACTCTGGAGGCAGTCAGGAACACTTCTTCTTGTGCCCTCTAGCCTGGCAAAATATAATTACAGATTTTTGAGTGCTAAGGATTATTACCAGAGGCTGTACAATACCCTTTGTAAAATTCCCAAAGACAAAAGAAAAGATCTGCAGTACTCCGCCCAATCAGTTGGAATCTACAGCAACAGAGGTTTTAAAGTTGCTGGACAAAAGAGTCATCCACCCAATCTCCCAAGACCAAAAAGGATCCACAATCAATTTAAGGTTCTTTTTAGTTAAAAAAAAAAAGACAAGGAACCTCAGATCAATACTGGATTTCAACAATCTGAATCAATATGCAAAACAGACAAAATTCCAGATGTTCACCGTACAGTCCATTCTACCTCTGCTGAGGAAGGACAGTTAGATGTGCTCTATTTATCTGCAGGATGCCTATTATCATATCAAAATCCAACGGTAGTCCAGGAGATTTCCTCCATTTCTGGCTGCAAGCCAATCACTGCCAGTTCAGGGTTCTGCCTTTTGGTCTCACCACAATACCTCAGGTATTCAACAAGATAATGGCAGCCATAACAGCTTACCTCAGCCTGCAAGGGAGCCAGGTCTTCCCATATTTAGGTGATGGGCTTTTAACTTCTACCTCCAGGGATCTGCTATTAAGACATCAGTCAATCGTGCTATATCTAGCAACTCACTTGGGTATTTTAATAAATTTCAGCAAAAGCAAGCTATCAGCTATCCCCTTCTTCATTTATAGAATTCATAAGCTGCCACATAGACACAGTACATCAGATAGCAAAACTTCCATGACACGAGTCAAATCCATAAGGTCTGTAGCCCACCAAGTGATGAAACATACTTGGCCCCAAGCTCGACTCATTCTAAGACTTTTAGGACTTGTGGCTTCCTCTATAACTCTGGTACCTTTGGCCAGATACCACATGAGAGTTCTGTAGTGGACTCCAGCTGCACAACAGTCACAAAAGCTACATCCTCTTCACTACAGACTTCGATTGACTCAGGTCTGCAGAAACCATATTCAGTGGTACATTTCATCCAACACAGTTTTTCAGGGTAGACACTTCTGTCCTCTTGCTCCCAAAGCCACAGCCACTATGAACGCTTCCCTTCTTGATTGGATGGGGGGGGGGAGGCATTTTGAAGGGAAGACAGTTTAAGGAATATGGTCATCAGTAGAGGCCAAACTTCAATCAGTATCTTTGAGTTCAGAGCAGTTCTCTTTACATTGCAGGACCTCCTAATTAAGGATGTGATCACTATACACTCAGGCAACATGTCAGTGGTTTGGTATATCAACAAACAAGATGGAACATGCTTGTACCCTCTTTGCTGAGAAGCCATGAGGGTTTGGCAGTAGGCAATGTCTTCAAACCACTTTTTAGTAGCAACACACGTACCTAGGATGTTCAGAATTCTGGTGGACAAATTCAGCAGAACTATACTGTTGCTTCATGACTTGTCTCAAATAGAACAGTGGCAATGGAGTTTTTCAGTCACTGGGGCCTTTTTCCTTCATACCTCAACAACAAATGCAGCAGTTACTTCATCCTCATTTCTTCATAGGGACAGTCACCCAGAAATACTCTAGTCCACCTTTGGTCCCTGGTCTTCTTTGTCTTTCGGTCAATTCCCCTTATCACCAGTTTCATTCAGAAAGCTATGGAGTGCAAGACCAGGGTATTTATTTACATTTGCTTACCGGGAAATTCTGACTGGATGCAGGTCCTTTTTCAGCGGGTGGCCAGGGAGAAAAGCTCTACATGTATATGATAAATAGAGATACAAAGTTGCAGCAATAGTAAACATTACAGGTTGTTGGCTTTAATACTATAACAAGATATTGATTATCAACAGTATATACAGTAAATGTAGCAAGTAAAGATAGTTTTTTGTCGTTTATAATATTAGTAAAGTTATCAGACAAGATTTTAAAGTATGTAAAGACAACTAGCTAATTCTGACTGTGGCTAGAAGTGGCTGTAGTATAGTTGGGTTAAGAGTCTAAGTGGGGGGGGGTAAGGGGGGTGTTAGTCTGGATTAGAACAAGGACAAAGCCAGTGCAAATTTAAGTGGAATTTGAGCGTAGTCTTGAAAAAGCTGCTGGAAGGTAGAGTAGTTATAGAGAGTGGAAGATTATTCCAAAGTTTAGATATGGTACATGAAAATATGGCTTCTCCTGCTTAGTTTTTGGGTTTGATAACAGTGAGTTGATTTTTGTTGCTTATCTTAGGGGCATAGTGGAGTGATAAAGTTGGAGAAGGGTTTGAAGGGAAGGGATGTTATGAGGGTGGTTAATAACTTTGAGTGAGGGTGAGTTGATTAAAGTGAAGGAGTTGTGGGAGTTCTAGCCAGTTTAGTTCTTTAAGGGAGATACAATAATGGCTGTGGTAGGAGGTTCCAGTGGCAAATTTAGCAATTTTGTTATAATAAGCATCCAGCTTGTGTAGGTCTGTCTGTCTAAAGTTGGTAAGTATGGGGGATGGAGTAGGGTGGTGATTAGCTGGGAATTGGCTATGGAGATTCTAGCCGCCTTGGTTAGGAATTGGCGGCTTCGATATAATGCACCAAGTTTCTTGTGAACTTTGTTATTGTGAGAGATATGTGGGTGTCAAATCTAAGTTTGTTGTCTATTTCCACACCGAGTAATTTTGTGTGTTCTGATGAAGAGATGATAGTATTGCCTTTGGCGAGATTGTTGAAGTGGGGGGTGTTTTGGGTGTCTTTGGAAGGTTAGAACAGGAGAAGTTTTGTCTTATTTAGGTTAAGTAGGAGCTGAGCATTGGATAGCCAGCTTTCTACAGAAGAGAAAGATTCCTGTGTGATTTGTTGTAGTTCTGGTAGAGTGGGGGCAGAGTAGATGAGAGTAGTCATCTGTGTACTGTATAAGAGATGCTTGTGTGGTGGCAGTATGTAGGTTGTCAGTGAAAAGTGAGAATAACAGAGGGCCTAGGATAGACCCTTGGGGAACTCCGAGAGTAACTGGGAGGTGAGGTGATAAGTTATCATCCCAGATTACTGACTGCTGGCGTCCGTGTAAATAGCTGTGGAACCAGTTGTAGGCTGATTGTGAGGAGGAGAGGTTGGGGAGAGTAGAGAGTAGTAGCTCATGAGATATGTCAAAAGCCTTTGAGAGATCTAGAAATACGGCAGTAGAGAAGAGGCCATTGTTTTTGTGATGAAGTATAGTGTTGGTGAAGGATAGCAGAGTGGAGGTAGTGCTGTGATATGGCCTGAAACCATGTTGGGGTTTGGAGAGGAAATTATTAGCTAGAAGGTAGTTGGAGACCTGGGTGTTGATACATTTTTCAAGTATCTTGGAGAGAAGGGAGAGGATAGCAATGAGGTGGTAATTGGAGAGGTCGGTGGAGGGGGTGCCTTTATGGAGGGGAATGATGTGTGATATTTCCATATTGAGGGAACATAGCCTTCTGTTATGGAATGGCTGATTATAATTGAAATTGTGTAGGCTGGTGTATCAGCTGCACTTTTCAAGTATTCAGTGGGGAGGTTGTCAGCTGCGAGTTTGGTGGGTTTAATTTTTGACAATAGTCTTTTTATGTTGGAGGTAGGTACTGGGGTGAAGTAGAAAAGAGGAGTGGTGGGTCTAGGGTTAGGAGTTGGAGGGGGCTGTTGTAGGGAAGTGTTGTTTGTTTAGAGATGAAGTGTTTGTTGAAGGATTCAGCAATACTGCTGGAGGAGGGAGGAATGGATGGCTGGGGGGTATCAACATTCCCTGGGTGGAGGATAGTAATGATTGCCTGAGTTCTTTTTTGTTAATCGCCTCCTTTGACCTTGGAAGGTATGGTTCCCCTTTCTTTGGTCTTATCATATACACCCCCCATGGATTCTGGATCCATTTCCAGATCTCCTCAGTCACCCATCCTGGCTACCTCTATTGGATCTCAAGACGCTAAAGCTGAATGCATGGTTTCCCAAATTTTAGCAATTGCCAGAGATGCCAGGCTTTTTCCATGGTAGTTCATATCATTTTTTCTTCTCATAGGAGTCCAGAAAAAAAAAAAAACAATGAAAACAGCCACTCAAAAGACCAACAAGCCAAAGGACATTCAGGTACAGTCACTGACAACAGTTCATGTATTAATTCATAACTTTATTAAGTGCTTTTGTCCATACAGAGAGCAAATTGGACTTCTACTGAACAAACCATACATTGCAAACCCCATGCTTTTATAATAAACTAATTATCCAATTAAATCCACCATTATCTTAGAGACATTCAAATTCAACTAATACATCTCTATTTATCCTTATTAAAAACAAATAAAACATTGAGAAAATTAATTAAAAACAGTTATACTGCAACTTTATGGCAAAGAGACCAAATACCAAAAATTACATGTAAATTCTTAAAAATAAGAATACAATATGAAAATAAGAATAACATATAAAATGTCATCATATTGTTACCTACCTATACTAGTAGGTAATATAAAAATTACATAAATATGATCCTGTATAAAATCCTATAACTCATACATCTGTTAAAACGTGCATATATATATGTGTGTGTGTGTGTGTGTGTGTGTGTATATATATATATATATATATATATATATATATATCTTTATATATATATATATATATATATATATACATATCTTTAATTTTTATTTATTTTATTTTGTTTTGTTAACTGGGATAATCCAAATGGACCAGGTCCATTTTCAGGGTTTATCCTCATAAAAAGTCACATCTGTCACAAACTGCTATATAAACAATACCCCTAGTATTACAGTTCCCCTTTTTAACCTAATCACAAAGGGTATTCCTGGAAGAGTAACCTTTTGTTCTTGCAAAATGTAGGAACACTGTTTATATGTTCCACATCATGATGTGCCCATCAATGTAATATGGGTTTTTATATAACTATAGTATCAAAAAGATACTTACAGTTCCTACCAGTTTTATAAACAAACAGTGGTTCATTACCAATAAAATCCATAATTTCTGGGATCTCCCTAAAAATAACCTAATTCTTGGCTATAGTATTCTTAATTTCCGTAGCACAAGAACCATATGGGATCACCATCCCTCTGTTGTACATCTGTATATTGTTAGTTCTGCTATCATCATTACTTGGGTCTACTTCTCTTGACCTAAAACTCATTTGACTGACTCCCATTTGACCTAAATTTTAAATGACTGACAACTCATTTGACTGACTCTTATTTCACCGACAGCTTAGAATGCTGAATTTCAACATACTAAATCTTAAACCATAGACATGCACATTTAGAACACCAATAACTAACTCTTTCCAGAACTTAAAAACTACTTACTTATCCTCTTGCAGAAACTGGACAATGTACAACCAAACTAGGAGGGGGGCTGTACCCTCCCCCCAATTATATATACTAACTCCAGGATCGCATTACAGTGGGGAAAAGGGCACACATACCTTTAAATTGCCGTACAGTACTCTACACGTTGCCACTACTGCTGGGAATGCACAAAACATTCGCAAAATTACTTTATAGATATTTCCCTTAAAAATGTAAGGAGACAAACCCACATTTAGAAACACTGCATCACTATTTTCTACATGACTATCAATATTCTGACAGTCAGCACTGTAAATTAAAGTAATTCTTTTTATCATAAGCAAGTCACAAGTGAAGGGAAACCCATAACAAGTCTATATCTGAAATGTCAGTGAAATGAGAGTCATTTGAAATTTAGGTCAAATGGGTGTCTGTCAAATGGGAGTCAGTCAAACGAGTTTTAAGTCAAGTGAAGGTAGACCCCCATTATGCAGACTGCTACTATCATCTAAGAGAGGCTTGTACGTAACCCCTCAACCAGAATTAAAAGAATTACAGTGGCAAATAAGATGAAATGGCGTCAAACTTTCCAGGCATAAATGAAAATTTATCTGTACTCCCTATTTTAAGCAGGAGAGCATTGGAATTGTTGGAACGA
Source organism: Protopterus annectens (assembly GCF_019279795.1). Taxonomy (NCBI): domain Eukaryota; kingdom Metazoa; phylum Chordata; order Ceratodontiformes; family Protopteridae; genus Protopterus; species Protopterus annectens. Next base: position 649,851,249 of record NC_056743.1, read on the forward strand.
ACACGCACACACACAACACATATATACATATTTTTTTTATCAGATGTGTGATTTATAAGTTTTTATACAGGATCATATTTATGCAATTTTTATATTACCTAATAGTATGGGTAGGTAACAATATGATGACATTTTTATGTTATTCTTACTTTTACATTGTATTCTTATTTTTAAGAATTTACGTGTAATTGTTGGAATTTGGTCCCTTTGCCATTTTTTAAAGTTGTAGTATAACTGTTTTTAATGAATTTTCTCAATGTTTTATTTGTTTTTAATAAGGCTGAATAGGGATGTATTAGTTGAATTTGAATGCCTCTTTAAAATAATAGTGGATTCAATTGGGTAAATGTTTTATTAGAAAAGCATGGGGTTTCTAATGCATGGTTTGTTCCGAATAATTCTTGTTTGCTATTTGTAGGGACAAAAGCGCTTAATAAAGCTATGGGATTAATACATTAATTGTCAGTGACTGTACCTGACTATCTTTTGGCTTGTTGGTCTTTTGAGTGGCTGTTTTCTTTGTTTATTTGGTCTTTTTATGCCACTTTCTACACTGTTTTTGGATTATTGGTGTTTGATCAGTGTTGGATTGAGCTAGTTGCAAGCCCATTTATTAGCAAGATTGCCGTTGGATTTAAATGGAAGGAACTAGGGAAGCGCATACATTGCACTCTGGGTGTAATGTTGTTCCAGTCTCCCAATCCTCTCAGGATGCATTAAATCTTTCTACTCAGACCAGTGTTGGAGAATTAACACAGTTGAGAGCTGTGTTATCCCAGCAAGTAGGTGAGATGTGGAAAAAGCTTAATAAACTTCAAATCCCACAAGACACCGAGGAGCAACTGAGAATGGACTTTTTGAATGGTTCAGAGAGACTGGCCAATCAGGGGGATTTCTCAGATGTTATTCCATTACAGACTGCACAGAACGGAACCAGGTATTCAGTAAATCAGCATGCAAGTGATTTGGAGCAAACTAGTAATGAGAACTTTAATTTTCATGAATGGATAAGGACGGAAATCAGTTTTTTGGCTCATGGAATGAATAGTTTGACCCAACAGTTGCCAAAAACCTTACAAAAAATGAACAAACTTAAAACTAAACTCTTAAAGGTACAAGGGTTACAATGTGACCGTGTGTAACTATATGAGAGTAGTAAAAATAAATGGGTCCCTAAGGGCCTAAGACTGTATGCGTTTCTAAACGGCTTTAAAGTTGGGGGTTGAAATTGAAGAATTGCTAAATATGTTTGACAGGTTTGGTTTTGAATTAGACTTTCATTCTAAGATTGAATAACTGAAATATTAACAAGCTTTTGAGTGAGTTACCTATTCTTAATAACGAAATTTTAGAAGACTTGTTATTTGAGACCAATGCTTCAAAGTATAATAGTATTTTTAAAAATGTTGAAAATCAAGTTAAATTAAACCTGGAACATAAAAAGAAAAAAATGGCTAGGGTTGAAAATGATTATGTCAAGAAGGTTGCCTACCCATTACCAAATTATTCTTATAACAATTTTAGTGAGTCAGTACAAGACAGTAATAGGAATTATAATTAAAGGTGTTATAATGGTGAGCAGAACTCACATTCTTTGAAGGTACATGATAGGGATTCTGTAGATTATGATGCCAACTACCCACCTTTAAGGAGATATGAAAGGACAGAAAACAGGAATAGGCAGAAGAATTTTTACCCCAATCCCATACCCTGAGAGGGGGAAGAGACAGAGAGTAGGGTTAAGAGGCAAGAATACAACAACTGAGACAACAGAGTAACAGTCTGTCGGATAGTTTAGAAGTAACCTGTGATGGGAAAGCTATAATGTATCAAGGTTTTAATATTTTTAATTAAGCTGATTTAAAAGTTGATTAAACATATTTTCCTTCTTAAAAAGCTTTTAAATTTGTGCCATCTTTTAGAGTGGGAGTGGTTGGTGTTCTTACAGAACTTAAGCTTTTCACTAGGAGGATGAATTTACAGTTATTTTTTAAAGATCAGACAAATAGTGGTGTGGTTGTTTCAACGGACTTATTTAGGAAAAAGAGTTGTTTTAACCCCCCTCTTCACCCTGTTTTCAGCATTTGAAAAGGCCTGTTCTTTGGCTATATATTTATATTTAAATGGTAATAAGAAGAATAGATTTTATAACCTATCTAAATTTGAGTTTAAATTAATAGAGGAATTATGAAGTAATGATATGATAATAATAATAATGAAACTGGACAAGGGTGAGGGGGGTGTTATGTTTGATAAGATGGACTATAAAAAAACAACTATTTGAGATCTTTCATGGCACAGAGAAGTACCAAGAAGTGCCTAAGAGCTAAATATTTTTGCCCATAGGAAGATCCAGCTGTTAGAAGAGGATAGGGGGTTATTTCAGAGGAAGCTTTTGAATTTTTAAAATTAGACCACCCACTTATTTCTATAGCCTTTGCAATCCTTAAGGTTCATAAAAATATTGCTCAGTCTCCATTTAAGGTGATTATTTGGCACAGAATAGATCTACTTATTCTTTAGGGGTATTTACGGATAGACTTCTTAAGAATTCAGTTACATCTATAAATTATTTATTAAGAGATTTGTGGGATTTTTTTTTATCAAAAATTAATAGGAACTGGTATAATGAAAAATGTTTTTCAACTGTAGATGTTATCGATTTATTTACATCTATTCCCCATCAGGAGGTGTTACATTATATTTATGAAGCATTAAGTTTGACAAGTTTGAATGAGACATTGATTAATTTTATTATGATTGTTATGGAATTAATACTAGATAATAACCATTTTACATTTGAAGGAGTTTATTTTAAACAGATTAAGGGAGTGGTGATGGATGCAAGTTGTGTACCCATATATGCAAACTTGGTTCTTTATGCCTGGGAATATGTTTGTCATTAATTCTGAATGAGCATTGGTTCACATATTTTTGTTTTTTGGATGATATATTTATTTTATGGAAAGATAAAATAGAGCAAACACACTTGTTCATAAATTATTTGAATGTTATCACATCATATTTTAAATTTACTTTTAAATTTTTGGATGAGGCTATTGATTACCTGGACAAAAGACTGTATAAGGATAAAGTAAATAGTACATTTGCAACTAAAGTGTATAGGAAGGAGACCTTCTCCAATGATTATATGGATTTTCAAATTAATCATCCAAGATTTATGAAAAGGAACACTTTTAAAGGGCAGCTCATCAGGGCTGCCAGGATGTGTTCTGATTGGCAATTTTTGATACTGAAATTAGCAAAACAACAAATATGTTCCTGTAGAGAGGATATCTGAAACAATTAGTACAGAATATTTCTGATGAAGTAAGGACTGGTTGGGGGGTTAAGTACAAGCCCCTCTTAGGTGATGGGAGTAGTCTGAGTAATGATGATAGTTGGACTAACAATATACAGATGCTCAACAGAGGAATGGTGATGCCATATGTTTCTGGTGTTAGGGAAATTAAGGATATTATTTATTTATTTATCTTATTGCCATTTGTTAACTGGGTTGATCCAACTGAGCCAAAGGCCCGTTTTCAGTGGCGAACCAAGGAGAAAAGCTCTGATTACAAATTACAGTCATACGCAAAAGTAATTCTGTCATATACAAAATAAATTACATCTCAAAGAGAGTTAATACAAGAAGATAATAACACAAAGTTATGTACAGGTTTTTGTAAAAAAAAATGAAATTAAATAATCTACATTATCAGTAAATTGGAGGGGCAGTTAGGGAAATAAAAATAGGAGTTATTTACACTTAGAGATAGCTGTGGATGTTTTCCCATGGAAGAGAGAGAGGTAATAAGAGAAGAAAGGGGAAAAGATGGGAAGTACTAAAAGGAATAGGCATTTAGGAATTCAGGTTGGAGCTAGACAGGGACAAGACCATGTGTTTTGTAGGTTGTGCTTGAGTGCTAGTTTGAATTGTGATTTATGGGGGATAGTTCTTATATTGTAGGGCAGGGAGGAGTGAGCAAATGAGTATGTATATAATGGCTTGCCAATGTTTTTAGATGGTTTGTATATGTCCAGCGGATGTTTATCTGATGAACGGAGTTGCCATTGGGGGTTATAGTGTGATACATTATTAGAGATAGAGAGGCAGGATGTAGGGTTGTAAAGAATTGAGTGGATTGTAGCCAACTGTGGAAGAAGAAGTTGATTTGTGAATTCTGGCCATTATAAAATGTAAGGGCAAGGCAGTGATGGGATTTGTAGGAGAGGTTATCAGCAAATTTAGCTGTTTTATTGTAGGTTTGTTCTAGTTTGCTGAGAAGAGAAGACTGAAGGTTAGTGAGGACTGGGGCTGCATATAGTAGATGGGTAAGAGGAGCGATAAGGCTAGGGTGGGTTTGGAGGAGTTAGAGAGAAATTTATGATTTTGGTATAGTAGGCCACGTTTTTGGTGATTTATTTTATGCATAAATTGGTATGAATGTCAAAATTTAGTTTATTGTCAATGGTAACACCGAGTAGTTTGGTATGAGGTTCGGGTTCGATGATGGTGTTATTAAGGGAGGTAATGGCGAAGGAGAATTCATGTTGTGCAAGGTTTTTTGGAAGAAATAGTAAGAGTTTATTTTTTTTGAGGTTTAATATTAATTGATTGTTAGTGAGCCAGGTCTCTGTGGATGTGAAAGTATCTTGGGTATGTGAAAGGAGTTCAGGGATGGTGTTGGCTGTGGTTATGAGGGTGGAGTCATCAGCATATTGTAAAAGGGTTGAATGGTTAGTAGCGGAGTGTAAGTTATTAGTAAAAATGTTGTACAAGAGGGGACCCAGGATTGAGTCTTGGGGAATGCTGGTGTTGATCAGCAGAAAAGGAGAGGTGGTGGTTTGCCAGCATATAGATTGAAGTCTGTTAGATAAATAATTAGAGAACCAGGATACAGAGAGGGGGGAGGTGAAGGTCTGAAAGTTTAGTTAACAGTTTAGAGTGGGAGACTGTTTCAAAGGCTTTGGAGAGATCAAGAAATAGACAGGAGAGAAGTAGGTTATCACAGGCTTCTGCCACTGTTTGAGTGAATGACAGAAGTGCAGTAGATGTGCTGTGGTGAGGTCTAAAACCTGTTGGGAGGGAGTGAGAAGATTATTTTCAAGCAAGTATTTGAGTGGATGGGAGTGAATGCATTTTTCAAGTATCTTTGATAGTGTGGATAGTATTGCTATGGGACAGTAGCTTGAGGGGTCAGTGGAGTTACCTCCCTTGTGGATTGGGATTATGTAAAAGGATTTCCATATGTTGGGGACAAGAGCCTCGGTAATGGAGCAATTTATAAGGATAGAAATAGAGTAGGCAATAGAGCTGGCAGCAATTTTAAGAAAGTGTGTGGGGGGATTGTCAGCAGAGGGAGAGCGTAGGGTTTGAGTTTCTTCAATTGGGATTTGATAAAGAAGATGGGAACAGGATGGAAGAAGAAAGTGTTAGAGGAAGCAGGTCTTTGAGGTAGAAACAGGGAAGGGGGGGTGGGACAATGTTCAGTTAGTCCTAGAACTGTCTATGAAATACTTATATAGCCAAGAACTGGGTTGTTGGGGAAATTATGGATTTTATTGGTAATGAACCACAGTTTGTTTATAAAACTGGTAGGAATTGTAAGTATCTTTTTGAAAATAGTTATATAAGAACCCCTGTTACATTGATGAGCATATCACAATATGAAACATGTAAACAGTGTTCCTACATTTTGCAAGAACAAAATGTTACTCTTCATAGGTGTGTATTAGGTTAATGGCCCTGGAGCCTTTACAAGCCTAGCCCATAGGATTACCCTGGCATCATGCCACTTGACCTTAGTTCCCAGTGCCTCTGAGAGTAGAGCCACTGGGGTGATCCTTGGGGTGAATTTTCGATTTCCCATCCACTCATCAAGATTTCTCTTGAAGAGGGACAGTGAGGTGCTCTGTTTGACATGCATGGGAAGTCTGTTCCATAGCATGTGCAATCTTTGGGTTATGAACCTGTCCCTTCAGCTTGTTCTGTTGATTGTGGTAATGAGATTGAGGTCTCTGGAGTGTGTGCTGTGGAGGGATTGTGATTTCTTTAGATGCATCATTTCTAACAGAGCTGGGTCAGACATGGCTTTGTAAGTCAAGCAGTGATCACCTCTAAGTAGGTGATTTAAGACAGAAATTAGAGATTTTTGAGTCTGTCCATATAGGACAAGTGTTTAAAGCCTGGGATCCTCTTTATGAGGTACTTTTGTGACCTCTCCAGTTGTTGCAGGTGTCTAGTGAGGTACATGCCAAATGTGGCATTGTACTCGATGATTGGTCTAATGAGGGAAGAGTAGAGGGAGACAATGACCTCTTTCTTCCTGGATGCAAAACCCTTAGTAATGAGATGTGCCACAAAGAAGGACTTTCTGACCACAATGGCAATGTGATAGTCAAAAGAGAGGTTGCTGTCAACCTGTGTTCCCAGATCTCTTATAATGCCTTCTGTGTGTAGTGGACTACCATCAATGTGGTAATTCATGGGAACTGGGTTTTTCCCAAAGGGGATGATGACACATTTTTTGGCATTGGCCTTAAGGTCATGGTTCTGACACCAGTTGTTGGTCCCAGTGAGGCCTTTCTGTAGGATGTCAGCATCATTTGGAGAGTTAATAATAGCTCCCAACTTGCAATTGTCTGTGAACTTTGTCAGCCAGAGTTCCATCATGTTGGCTTGGACTTCAGAGAAGTAGATACCAAACAGGAGAGGACCCAGGACCAAGCCTTGTGGGACTCCGCTCATGACTTGGTGGTGGTCTGACTTAGAGTCACCTACTTTCACACTGTGGGTTCTATCTGTGAGCCAGTTTGTAATCCAACTAATGATATAGGGGTTGATGCCTAGATTAGTGAGTTTTTCTATGATTCCTGAGTGGAGAATGGTATCAACGACCTTGGCCAGATCAAGGTAGACTGTATGAACCACCTTGCCTTCATCCACAGCTCTGGTGACTGACTCAAAGAAGTCAGTCAAGTTGAGCAGGCATGATCTACCCTTCACAAAACCAAACTGTGTGGGATCCAGAGTTTGGAGATTCTCTATATCCTTGTTTATTAGGTCCATTATGATGTGTTCCACAGCTTTGCATATCAGACTTATCAGGCTAATGGGGCAATAGTTCTCAGGGTCTGTAGTCACTCCTCCTTTGTGGAGAGGGATGACTGTAGTAGTGCACCATTTGGTAGGGACAAAGCCTGAGGTGAGGCTGTGGTTGAACAGGGCACACAGGTGAAGTGCCAGTTCACTCTGTAGTTCATGTAGAACACAGCCAGGGATATTGTCAGGTCCCACAGAAGTTGGATTCTTGGCCTTGGACAGTGCTGTTTTAACCTGTGCAGCAGTAATACTGGGTGCCTGGCAATCTACTGGTATTGTAATTAGTCCTTTGGTGGGGGGTAGAGGGGTGAAATTGGCACTGAATCTATCGGCCAGTATATTGGCAATATCTGTCGACTCTGTATAGGAGGTACCAGTGTTCAGTAGCTCAGAGCAAATCTGGGTATTGCCATGGAGATTTTTTGCATAACTATAGAAGGCCTTATGGTTGTCTTTACTATCTGCTGCAATTCTGTTTTCATAGCTAGCTTTAGAGGATTTGATGAGGGATCTCAACATTTTGTTGAGGCTGAAAAGGGAGTTTTTCCAGTCTTGGGACTTCACCTTATTCTGCATCAGTTTCCTCCTTCTGTTGTAGAGTTTGTTTATGGCAGGGTACCACCAAATTGGCTTCCTTTTTTGGAGGAGAGCATCTTGGTTCTATTAGGTATGGCGAGATCCATGCATTTGTGTACGTGTTCGTACAGGGCATTAGTGTACAATTTGGCAGTCATACAGCTGTTCTCCATATGCATGGGTGCCATGAAGTTATTCACCACTGTTTTTAGAGGCCCAAAGTTAGCTTTGGAGAAGTTTTTCATGATGGTTACCTTTGTGCGGTAGGGGAGTGGGGTGTGTATTTCCAAGGTGATTAGTTTGTGGTCAGATCTAACCAGGGAGGAGTTGACTATTGGTGTAGAGGAGTGGTTGCACATGTTAGTAATGACCAGGTCAAGGATTTTGCTACATCTAGTGGGGGTAAGAATGAGCTGGTCCAGGGCATTGGAATTAATGAATTCCAGGAAACGTTGGGCAAGTGTATTGGTACAGGAGTAGTTTTCCCAATTAATGGAAGGGTAGTTAAAGTTGCCCAGTATGAGAGTGTTAGATTGGACCCCAATATTCTCCAGGGTGCTTAGGAATTTGGAGTGGGAGTCTTGGGACATGGTTGGGGACCTATAGCAGGCTACGACCTGAATCGCTGTCTTACCCAATGTTAGCTGCACCTGATGTATCTCTGATGCATTATGTTGGGCTACCAGTCTGGAGGTGGTGTGCATCCTTTATGAATATGGAAGCACTACTGCCTTTGGAGCTTCGATCCAAGTTCTGTGGCTGAAAGATGTGGAATGAGCTATAGCCTGGTAGTGCTAGGGTGCTTTCTGCTGCTTTGAACCAGGTCTCTGTTGCAGCACAAATGTCAATGTTTTCCATTTTAAGGATTGCTTCGAGTGAGTGCATTTTGAGATTTAGACTTCTAGCGTTTAGCAGCATGACCCTCAGATTGTATTTGTTTGTAGCTGTTACGGTGGTAATTTGGTCTTTGGAACACCGCCTAAAAAATGGCACTATAGGGTGGCAAGAGTCTTGGCCAGTATCCAGAAGCCGAGGGGTGACAAATGCAGGCCATCTGTGGCAAAGCATCGAGGTCTGTCAATCATGACATCCAAAAAAACAAAAAAGTAATCTTTGTGGTATCCCCGAAGTCTTAAATAATCCACTAAACAAGTATAGTGGGTCCAAAAACAAAACAGTGTAAGAAACTTCTCTGTGTGGAAGATTTTCAGTCCATATATTGACTTAAGATGAGTTTAAGTTCGCTACTTCTACTACTATTGTCTGATTTGATTAAGATACAGTGATTAACTAGAGATACAGGGACTGAAAATCTTCCACACAGAGAAAGAAGTTTCTTACACTGTTTTGTCAATCATGTTATGCCAGGCATTCAAGGAATACCCTTTGTGATTAGGTTAAAAATAGGGAATTGTAATACTAGAGGTATTGTTTATATAGCAGTTTGTGACAGATGTGGTTATTTTTATGTGGGTAAAACTGAGAGCCAGTTAAATAAGAGAATTTATAAACATATATATGCTATCTATAAAGGGAAATATGACTAATACTTTATTTAGACGTACTTTAGAATGTAAAGGTTTTACAAGATTTAAGTTTGGTGTACCTGAGGTGTAGTACCCTATACCTTATAACCCAAGAGGTGGTTGGTGGAAGTTGGAATTAGAATTAAAAGAGTTACAGTGGCAAATGTAATTAAATGCCGTCCACTTTGCAGGCATAAATGAACATTTATCTATACTCCCTATTTTAAGAAGGAGAGCATTGGAATTGTAGGAACCAACATGTGTGTGTGTGTGTGTTTGTGTGTGTGCGCACATATATATATATATATATATATATATATATATATATATATATATATATATATATACAGTATGCATATATTTTTAAACAGATGTGTGATGATTTATAGGATTTTATTACCTAATAGTATGGGTAGGTACCAATATGATGACATTTTTATATGTTATTCTTATTTTTATATTGTATTCTTATTTTTTAAAAATTTACATGTAATTTTTGATATTTGGTCCCTTTGCCCTTTTTTAAGTTGTAGTACAACTGTTTTTAATGAATTTTCTGAATGTTTTATTTGTTTTTAATAAGGATTAACAGGGTTAGGGGTGTATTAGCTGAGAACTGCGGTGGTGGTGCTGCGGTAGCGTTGTCGCCTCATAGCAAGACGTTGTCCCGTTCGATTCTCAGCTAGAGCGTCTTCTGTGTGGAGGCATACGTGAATGGGGCATGCCTTTGTTGAAGGTTGTGTGTCAGGGCTGGTAACCCGGTACGTAAAATCCACTACCAATCATTAGCGGACTGGAGTTCCGCTGTGGCGACCCCTAACCAGGAAAAGCCAAAAGACAAAAGCCTTCAAGAGGAACCTTGACGATTGGATGGGAGAAAGGAAATTCACCCCAGGGATCACGTCAATCGCCCTGCTAGACAGGGGTCTAGGAAAGTAAATAATGTGGGAAGAAATATTCAGGGAATTGTTATGGCTAGGCTTGTATAGGCCCTAGGGCTGATAGCCTAGTACTAACCTATGAACCTATGAACACAAACAAACAGAGGTGTATTAGTTGAATGAGAATGTCTCTTTAAGTTAATGGTGGATTTAATTGGATAATTAATTTGTTTTATTATAAAAACATGGGGTTTGTAATATGCGGTTTGTTCTGAAGAAGTCCTGTTTGCTATTTGTAGGTGCGAAAGTGCTTAATAGAGCTGTGGATTAATACATGAATTGTCAGTGACTGTACCTGACTATCTTTTGAATTGTTGTTCTTTTGAGTGGCTGTTTTTGTTGTTTATTTGGTCTTTTTTTCACCACTTTCTACTGTGCTCTTGGATTATTAACTCAGGAAAAAATATTTAGAAAAGTAAATGGAAGCATTTTTGTTTCATTTCGGCTTTTTTCTAAGGGACCAGCCCCCTTTTCAGTACCTTTATCCAAAATACTGAAGTTTCTATTGGAACTATTTAAAGTTGGCTCAAGTTACTGCACAGTTAAAGTCCAGTTAGCAGCCATTTCAAATTTTCACATAGGACTCAACAGTACATCTGCTGCCTCCCTCAAAGTGACCAAAGCTTTCTTTTATGGAACTTTTTTATTGAGACCCACGGTTTGTGATCTAATCCCTTTCTGGGATATCACTATCTTACTACATTCACTAACCCAAAAACCCTTTGAACCAGCAGTATCTGTCCAGATAAAGTTTCTTTCATGAAAAACTATTTTTCTGGTTGCCATTGCATCTGCAAAACATGTCAGAATTATAGGTCCTCTCTTGTAAATTTCCTTTCATCATTTTTCACAAAAAACAGTATTGCTGAGGACAAACCCTTTGTTTCTTCCCATAGTAGCTTTAGAATCTAACTTGAATCAGTAGATTGATTTACCAGTTTTCTTTCTAAAGTTTACCAACAAAGGAGAGCATACTGTGTATACCTTAGATGTCCTTAAGACAACTTAAGTTCCATCTCTACCATACCAAGAGTTTCAGAACATCAGATCAGCTGTTCATACCCTTCTCCAACAACAAGTAACTCTATCAAAAATGGCTAGTATACTACATTTCCTTTGTCTGTGGTTCAAGAGTCAGGTTCTTGCAATCAAAGCATAAAGCTCATTCTACTGGGGCCATGGCAACTTTAACAACATTTGCGAAAAGAGTGCCTATCAGTGACATAGGCAACTTATCAACTTGGTCTTCAACTCATATCTTTGTATCTTATAATAAGTTAGATGTGCAGTCTAGAATTCACACATCTTTTTGCTCTGCCGTACTCTGGAATGTCCTTTCTTGAGATCACCCAGGTTCCTTTCAGGTTGCTTGGGAGTCTGTCCCACATGTTGAATCAGGCAAAAACAGACAACATTGAATATGAAAGTTATCATCTGATGTTGTTAATCTTCATTCATTCATGACTGATGGGTCTCGGTTCCATCTTTGGAACTGACTCAGCCGAAATAAGCTTGCTCCAGCCAAAAACTCTCGAGCTAGGTTTACCCATAGTACCCCTCTCCTCAGATCTCGTTTGCCACATAGAGAATCAAGACACGTCAGGCCTGCTCTCAAGCTAAGTCTTATAATTATTCAATTCTGTTAGTGTTTTTTATTTATCCTTATGTTTAAATATCAAAAATCCTTTGTCGTTAGTATTTCTTATCTCTGTGACTGTTTTTTTTTCCCTTTAATTACCTTTTGGGTATTTCTTCGTACCATTGCTGGTAAAAGTCCCTCCCTCCCTTTTACCGCTTGGTAATCTTAATACCATTGCTGGTATTCCTTTTCCCCCTTGTTATCTCATTAAAAAAAAAAAAAAACTTTCTTTCCTTTGTGTGTTTGACAGCCTTCTTGTTGTGTGGACTTCTGTACATCTGTACCTAGAATTCTTCTCCCTTTTTGGATGAAGATGTCTGATAAAAAAAAGGCACCACTGGGTTTAGACAGTACAATAAATGTGGCAGAAAGATGCCTAATTCCGATGGGCATCTCTCCTTTGTCTATTGTCTGGGAGTTGCCCACTTGCAGGTTCAAACCCCATGTGAGCTCTGTAAGGGCTTCAGGGCTCGTACCTTAGCACCATAAAAATAATCTTAAAAGGTTTGTTAAAAACTTTCTCTGAGGCCTTATCTGAGGTGGAGGTTTCCATACCTACTAGGAAAGAGGTAAAAAAGAGAAGTCACTCAGTTCCAACATCTCCTAGTTCACAGGAACGGAAGCCTTCTAAAAATGCAAACTCATACTGAACGTAAGCCAACACTTCCCAAACTGTCAGCATCGACACTCTCGCCACCGGAGCCTAAAATTCCCCTTCATGGTGCCACCGACGACTTTGTCTACCGGACACTTTTTGGCACCAGAAATAGTTTCCCTCTAAATTGGTCACTCCCTCCCCATCACAGTTTTCAGGTCCTTCGACCTTGGTGCTGAAAGGTGAAACTTTAGCCAGGACATCATACTCCCCATCCATTGACCCCTGTCTTGGGCAACAGCTCAGTCCTTTTCTTGACCGGCCAGAATCCCCTTCAAGTTTGTCCACCCATTCCACCAGGAACCTTTTGGAGCTTGATAATAGTAAGGCTTGTGGATCAGCTCCTAGCAGCCAGAGGCATCCCAGCTCCATCCAGGACCTCTCTCCCACCCGGAGCCAAGGGATTTTCTCCACAGACTCCTACATATGTTCCTCCTTCAACCTCCCCACAGGCCTTGGAGACCACTTTACCAATGTCTAACCAATGTCTATTCTGGTGCCAACTACTTTGGTTCCACTGATAGATATTTCCGTGATTCTGGAGCCTACTCTGTGTACCATGGCTTAGTTGGAGATGGTCCACCCTCAAGACCATGACTGGCCTGTTGGCACAATGATCCCTAGTTCGGCGCTGATTTTTTCTATGGCACCGTTTATGGTTCCGGTTGTTTTGACAGCTCCGAGTCCTCTCGTGGCTCCAACCCTTGAGGTGAGCTCGACAGAACAGGGTGTGACCCCAGTTCCAAGGTTGTCCTTTTCAGTTCTGGGCTCCCATCCCTCTTCTGGCAGACCTGCCCTCCATGTTATGGAGAGGGCTCTCAGTTCCACAAGTATGAAGTTGGCCCCATTTGGTGCTGAATTCCAATATATACATGTCCTCTGGTATGCAGCTGACACAGCTCACTACACTGGGACATCGGGCACAGGAGCAGCTAGACACCCTACTGCAGGGCACCCACTCTTTGGAGTCCTCTTCAGATGTTCCCCCTGAAGAGCAAGAGAAAGTGCAAGAGGAAGCATGTTGATTCTCCTGAGGAATCCCTCACTGAAGATACCAATTACAATGAGGGGGAAGGGTCCCCACAGTCACCCCCTGAGGATTTCTCCTTTGGAGACATGCTGGAGATTCTGAAACAGAGGTGTGACTGGAAGCCCATCAATCCTTCTTCTGAGGAATCTGTATTCTTGCAGGCTTTCTGTGCTCGACCCTCTACTTGCTGGGTGACCCTGCCTGTGGATGAGCTGGTCAAGCTCATTGTGCAGTGCATTTGGAAGACCCATGACAGCATTGAGCCAGTTCTCCAGAGACTGGACAAAATTCTCTCCCCTCCAGAGGATCAGACCCATTGGTCCAAAGGCTTGGCAGTAGAGTCTATGGTGGTGGTGGCGGCCACAAGAAAATAACTCACAGAAAAGAGTCCAGCTGTCCATCCTCCAAACAGGCAGTCCCAGATGATAGACAATCTAGGGAAGTGGGTTCATGCTTCAGTGACCTTCGTCATATAGTCATTGAACTGTTTTGTGCATTTTACCTGTCTTCACAGGGACCTGGTTACAGAAAATTCAGGAAACTTAGCAGGAGCATTGTCTGATGAGGTACGTGACAAAGTTGCCTCCCAGCTTGCCACCCTAGAATCCATTTCTAATTTGTACATGCGGTTGATTGCCCATACAACCGAAGGGGTGGCCAGAGCAGTGGATGCAGGTGTTGTCATGAGATGTCACACCTGGATGCTCTTGTGCGACTTTGCGGACCCCTTCAAGTCTTCCTTCATTAGCACTCCCATTGATGAATCTTCCTTGTTTGGTCCAAAAGTTAGACACTTTAGCCAAGTGTAAGAAAGATGGAAAGACCCTGTCTGCTTATGGCGTACATTTTTCCACTCCTCAATGATCCTATATCAGGAATTAGAGAGGCGAGAAGATGTGGTTCAAAAAGTCCCAAGGGCCTTTTTGTGAAACTCGTGGTGAGTTTTCCCTCCAGGGCAGAGGGGAGAACTCTTTGAGAAGATGCCCCTCCCATGGCAGAGGGGGTCCACGAAACCATGACTCCAGGACTTTGTCTCTGGGCAGCCCTATCAGCACTCCTGAAGAGCGGCCTGATTGCTTGCTTCTAGAAGCAGTTAGGGGATGATTCTCTCTGCACCACTTGGCCTGGCATTCAATAGCATCAGATTCCTGGGTGCAGACGGTAATGACCACAGGTTACCATATCCCATTCAATCTTTATCCAAGGCCACTATGGCAAATCCCCGGCATTCCACCCAGTCAGAGGGATGCAGCAGCACAAGAAGTTTTAAAGCTACTAGAAAAAAGTCATCCAAACAGTCCCACCAGACCAAATAGGATCTGGGTTTTACTCAAGATTCTTTTTAGTGCCAAAAAAGACAGGGGACTGGAGGCCAATTTTGGACCTCAGCATCTTGAAAAAGTTCGTCAGACAGGCAAAATTCTGGATGGTCATGGTTCAGTCTGTCCTTCCATTTCTGGAAAAAGGTGATTGGATGTGCCTGATAGATTTTCAGGATGCATATTACCACATAAAAATGGACAAATGATCCAGAAGGTAACTTCGCTTCCGTCAGTTTCGGGCACTGCCCTTTGGTCTCACCACAGCCCCCAGGGTATTCACCAAATGCATGGCAGTAGTAACAGCTCACTTGAGACTACAAAGATTTTGGGTGTTTCTGTATTTAGATTTACTTGCCTCCACCAAGCATCTACTGCTTTAAGCCATGTACAACACCTTAAAACTGGCAGACATGCTAGCCATCTAAATAAACAAGGAAAAGTCAAAACTAGTATCAGCTCAAAGCTTAGAATTCATTAGGGTGACTGTCTACATAAGATCCTGCCTAGTTGCTTTACCTCTTCACAGGTTACAAAGGTTAAGATCCCAGCTCCAAGCGATACTCTTTCAAGACCTAGTTCCAGTCCGCTTAGTCTTAGAACTACTGGGTTCGATGGCAGCAACGATCACTCTGGTTCCACTGGCGAGATTTCATATAGGTTCATAGGTAGGTGCTAGGCTATTGGCCATAGGGCCTATATACGCCTAGCCAAAAAGGTATCCTGGCTTTCGCTACCCAAGAAAATTATTTTCCTGTGCCCCTGTCGAGCAGTGCCACAGAGGTGATCCCCAGGGGTGAATTTCCTATTTCCCATCCAATCAAGATTTTTCTAGAAGAGTGCTAATGAAGAGCTTTGTTTGATATAGATTTGTAGTTTGTTCCAGAGTATGGGAAGTCTCTGGGACAGGAATCTATCCCTCCAGCATGTTCTGTTTATTGTGGTGACAATGTTTAGGTCCCGAGAGCGTGTAGCTCGGAGGGATTGGGATTTCTTTAAGTGGAGCATGTCTAACAGCTCTGGGTTTGACATAGCTTTGTATGTTAGGCAGAGATGACCTCTGAGTACGCGATATGTGACGGAGTAAAGTTGGAGTTTTTTTGAGACGGTCTGCGTATGGCATCTGTTTGAGATCGGTAATCCTCTTTGTGAGGTATTTCTACAGCCTTTCCAGTTGTTGTAGATGTGTTGTGAGGTACATACCAAAAGGGACATTGTACTGTATAATGGATCTGAGGAGTGATGAGTATAGGGGAACAATGACCTCTTTTTTCCTGGATGAGAAACCTTTTGTGATGTGGTGTGCCATGTAGAAGGATTTCCTGACTACTGTGGTGATGTGATTATCAAAGGAGAAACTACTGTCCACCTGTGTCCCAAGGTCTCATCACACTTTCAGTGTTAAGTAGACTACCACCTATGTAGTAGTTCATGGGTGCAGAGTTTTTACCAAAGGGGATGACAATACACTATTTGGCATTGAGCTTGAGGCCATGGCTTTGACACCAGGCATCTGACTCATTAAGGCCTTTTTTAGGATATCCACATTGTTAGGAGTTTTGATTATGGCTCATAGTTTGCAATCATCTGTGAACTTCATTAGCCAAAGACCTGTGTTAGCCTGTATTTCAGAGAAGTAGATACCAAACAGGAGAGGACCCAGGACTGAACCTTGTGGTACTCCACTTGTCACTGGTCTGAAGTCAGATTTGGAGTCTGCTACTTTCACAGTGTGGGTTCTCTCAGTGAGCCAGTTGGCAACCCATCTTGTGACATAGGGATTTATACCTAGTTTAGTGAGTTTATCTGTAATTCCAGAGTGGGGGATGGGGTCAAAAGCTTTGGGGAGATCTAGACAGGCTGTGTGAACCACCTTACCCTCATCTTCGGATTTGGTGACTGCTTCAAAGAAGTCTGTTAGGTTTAGGAGACATGATCTGCCTTTTACAAACCCGAACTGGGTAGGGTCCAGAATTTGGAGATTACCAATGTCTTTCTTTATAAGTTCCATGATACATTCCATGGCCTTGCAGACCAGACTTGTCAGGCTAATGGGGCAGTAGTTCCCAGGGTCTGTGGTGGCTCCCCCTTTGCAGAGTGGGATAATCGTTGCTGTGCACCATTCAGTGGGCAGAAAGCCTGAGGTGAGGTTATGATTGAACATGGTGCTTAGGTGGGGTGCCAGTTCATTCTTTAGTTCATGTAGAATGCAGCCTGGGATGTTGTCAGGTCCCATGGATGCTGTGTTCTTGGCTTTGGAGAGTGTGGTTTTTACCTGTGCAGCCGTGATTACAGGAACTTGGGATTCTTCCGGTATAGAGATTGGCCCTTTAGGGGGGTGAGAGGGGGGTAAAGTTAGCACTGAACCTATCTGCCAGGATGTTGGAAATATCAATTGGTTCTGTATATTTAGTGCTATTGTGCTGTAACTCAGAGCAGATCTGAGTGTTGCCATTGAGATTCTTGACATAGCTATAGAGTGCTTTGTGGTTGTCTTTAGAATCAGTGACAATTTTGTTTTCGTAACTAGCTTTGGAGGATTTTATGAGGTATCTCAGCTTCTTACTGTGGCTGACCAGGGAGTTCCTCCAATCATGTGATTTTACTCTTTTTTGCAACAGTTTCTTTCTTCTGTTGTATAGTTTGTTTATGGCAGGAGACCATCAGATTGACTTCCTTTTTTTGGAGGATATCATCTTGGTTCTGTTAGGCATAGCACGATCCATCCACTTGTGTAAGTGCATATAAAGTGCATTTGTGTAGGATTCAGCAGTCATAACACTATTGTCCATCTGCATGGGTGTCATGAAGTTTGCCACTTCTGTCTTAAGAAGTGGGAAGTTGACTTTGGAGAAATTGTTTACGGTGGTTTCCCTAATGGGGGTGGGGTGGGGGTGGGATGTGGATGTCTAGGGTAATTAGACTGTGCAAAAACAGTGGTCTGAGTGCCTAAAATTAAAACTAGTAAACCTGGAGTAAGGCACAAATGGAGCTCAGCAAACGGACAACTTCTTTAATGGACACAAGCACAAATAAATCCACAGCAAACGAACTCACAGCAGCACAGCAAACAAACTCACAGCAGCACAATAACACTGTACAAGTAAATCCACATACGCTTTCGTCAAAATAACTTCATCAGATACCTAACCTCTCTTCCTTTGATGAATAAATAAACTAATCTAGTTCAAATGAAAAAATGGATAAACAGATTCAATTAAACATGTAAAATGCATTGAAACACATGGACCTTAAAGGTAAATTAATCTGCATGTTAAAACTAGATAAATAAATAAATATGCATATGTATTTTGTTGTATAAAACACTTCAAATATAAACCTTGGTTAAAAATATATATAGAAAGTTTCATATAGATATTACAAACACAAACCGGAAATGCTTCTAAAATGTTTTTTTGAAGTAAAGCTAAAGTGAATCTAAGTAAAATGAAATACCACCATCTAGTGGAAAGTAAATTAAATGCATGTTCATGTTGTTAAAAAATATATATAAAAATGAACCATGAAATGCTTACATATACAATATGAATGAAACATAACATGTAAATATAATATTGTTATAAAAATACTATAATTTAGCAGATCTCAATTTCAGCACAGGTTTCAAGGATAACATTTCATTTAAACCAGGGAAAGAGCTTGCATCCAGAATAATTTGCCAATATAGCTCCCTATATTCCAAATGAATCTCCCAAGGCCCTCCCCTGGGATCACGTGGGACCACTTTGATGACAAAAAACTGGAATTTAGCTTTGTCACAATTATTTTGATGCTTAAACAGAGCATTATTATCTTTTCCTCATCTCATATAAATGGCCATAAATTCTTTGCCTCAGTTTCCTCTCTGTCTTGCCAACATAAAAAGAGTCACAGAATTCACATGTAGCAATATAAACCACACCTGTGGTATTACAATTGGCAAAACCACGAGTAGTAATATTCTTGCTCCTCTTCTTCAAAAGAATAGAATCACCTTCCTTAATATTAACACAATATGGGCAACACCCACATTTTCTTGTCCCTTTTTTATTGTTACTAATAGGGTTACTGAAGTTTGCCCCCTCCAATATATTCTTGATATTGTGTCCCTTCCTATATACACATTTAAATGGTTTCTCAAAGATATGGTTCAAATCGGACAAACTAGCAAATTTATTCCATTCTTTACTAAGAATACTTCTCACCAGATTACTCTCACCATCAAAGGTGGTAAACATGGCAGAATGAAAACCTGTTTCTAAAGTTGTCATTTTAGCAGTGTTTGCCTCAATATTTTGTACTTCCAGTATAGGTAGGGGTATCCTCAATATTGGAGCAAATTTTCCTGATCTCCCTTTCTTAACCTCTACAATAACTGACGTTAAAAGATCTATGGGGTAACCCCTTGCTCTAAACATATCTTTAATAAATTCACATTCACTGTTAAAATCCTGATCGTCTGACGTCATCCTACTAGCTCTCACCAGCTGGCCTTTAAATATTGCTCTTTTTTGAAAAGGTGGGTGAGTAAGCATTAGAAATCGTATCTTTTCTAAAAATTTTTGATTTAAAACCTTCCCCCATTCTCTGTATGTTTACATCTAAAAAACACAGTTCTACTTCATCTACTTTATAGGTGAATTTTAAAAAATGAGTTGTGTTTGAAATATAATCAAAAAACTCCATATATTTTTCCAAGGTATTATTCCAAAAAAGACAAACATCATCCAGGAAACGCCCATAGTAGTTCAATATTGTTTAAAATTTGAATTGTGAACAAAAGTTTCTTCCCAATATAATAAAATGATGTTGGCATATGTGGGTGCACAATGGGCACCCATGACTACACCCTTGGATTGTCTAAAATACTCCCCTTGGAAGAATATAAAATTATTATTTAAAATCAATCCCATTAAAACTAGGCATGTACGAAACACCTTAAATGGAATATTATTCTTGCTTTCCAAAAATTCTTCAAACCAAACCTATCTCATGAGGAATACACGTAAAAAGATCCACAACATCCAAAGTGATAAAATTAGAGGTGTCTACCTGATTGAAATTTTTAATGTGCCTTAAAAAATCCCAAGAATCCTTCAACACATTGGAATGTTCCATCACCACATTCTTGAGATGTACATCTACATATTTTGCCAGTGGGGCAGTAATAGAACCCTCTGCAGATACAATAGGTCTGAGAGGAGGATCATCAGGATTTTTATGGACCTTTGGTATACCAAAAATACATGGGACCTTGGGTTGTTCAACATGTAAATAGTTATATGTTTCTAGATCAATAAGCCCCTCTAAAACTAAATCATTCAGACAAAGAGAAAGTTTTTTATATGCAATATGAATTTCATTCATAGACACTCTCTCATAGGTATGCTGGTCATTTAACAAATCAAACATTTTTTTCTCATAATTAATATGATCCATAAACACCACCCCACCCCCCCTTGTCAGGTTTCATGATTCTAAGATTTTTATTCTCTCTACATAAACTAAGTGTTACATTTTTTCTGTAGAAAGGTTTGAACTAACCTTATTGTACCTAAGTTTGTCTCTTAGCTCCTTTTCAACCATAACTTCAAATTTTCCAAGCTGGGGGTGAAGGGGCGGATTAAACATACTCTTTTTTTTGTTAAAACAGTGGTGTTTCTTCTTATATTACCATTAAAAAATATTTCCAAATTCTTCTGCCTAATAAAAAGTTTAAAATCCACCAATAAATTTGCTATGTTAGCCTTTACACTTGGAATAAAGGTAAAACCTTTTGTAAATAAGTTAAAATGACCCTTTGTAATGGGGGTAAAGGTATAATTAAAAATATTAAAACCATTGTAACTAAACGTACATTTATTAGTCACTATTTCATCTGAAGAAATTACCTCCATGGTGCCTTTCGACTCCTCTGGTTCTGATAACCGTACCTGTAGTCTACTGGATCCTTGTTCATGAGTCTCTCTGATCTCCTTGGGGAGGGAAACTCTAAAGGGTCATGCATATCATAACTATTAAACTGAGGTTCAACGGGTAATTTATCATACCCTATATCTCTTTCACCTCTATACTCTTATGGTTTGTTATGAAAATTACCCCATGTGTTCTTTGGTTTAGGGTATTGTATATTGTTTTTATACTATTTTAAGTCCCTTTCCACCTTTCTAAATTTTCTCTCATGAATCCTACTACATTTTACTTCTACATCTTTCAACATTTCATGGTATTTAACTCTTTCACACTCAATACCAAACATTAAATTGTTAACAATCTTATTGTTAATAATCTCAATCTGGGAAAACATCTTATCCATTTCCAACTCATTGTTTCTAATTATAGCCTTCATAATTTCAAATCCACATTTGTCAAATGCACAAATAAGGTCCTTGTGAAAATCAGAGGTTTCCACAACGTTGTTGGGGTATTTACACACCCGTAGACCTTTAGGAATAATGTTCAATTGCAAACAATGTTTAAGATACACATTGTCCATCTCCCATGCTTTAAACTTAAAAAGCATATTGTCCAAATCCGAAATGAAAGTGGTGTAACTACCACTATAATTGTTATTTTGAGGTATAGGCATCTGCTGGAAATCTAGTTTAAAATCAAGAATGCCTTTAAAATGAACAGTACCTGTTTTATTTTGATGTAAAACACCCACCGAGGCTGCAGTACCTCCATTACTTCCATTCACAGGCTTCAAATTTGAGGTTCTGGACGTATTTGCTGGTAAAGAAAT
This sequence comes from Protopterus annectens, assembly GCF_019279795.1. Classification (NCBI taxonomy): domain Eukaryota; kingdom Metazoa; phylum Chordata; order Ceratodontiformes; family Protopteridae; genus Protopterus; species Protopterus annectens. The sequence goes on from NC_056743.1 coordinate 649,872,785, forward strand.
ATTTGGAAAACTGTCCAAGCTTTTATGCTGAGACTGAACAAGCTGCCCATGCTGTGAATCCAATTGAGAAGCGTAGTTTTAATGGGATTGATTTTAAATAATAATTTTATATTCTTCCAAGGGGAGTATTTTAGACAATCCAAGGCCGTAGCCATGGGTGCCCATTGTGCACCTACATATGCCAACATCATTGTATTATATTGGGAAGAAAAATTTGTTCATGATTCAAATTTTAAACAATATTGGAACTACTATGGGCGTTTCCTGGATGATGTTTGTCTTTTTGGGAATAATACCTTGGAAAAATTTATGGAGTTTTTTGATTATATTTCAAACACAATTATTTTTTTAAAATTCACCTATAAAGTAGATGAAGTAGAACTGTGTTTTTTAGATGTAAACATACAGAGAATGGGGGAAGGTTTTAAATAAAAAAAATTCAGAAAAGATACAATGTTAAGTTGTCAATCTTGCCTTCATTCTTGCTTGATGGGTTCGGAGCCGATCCTCGGCTCCGACTCGGCACTTGCTAAGCTCGAGAGTCACTTTTACCAGCTCGAGGCAGCCCCATATCCCATGATGCAAGGCGGTAAGTACCCAGATCTCGTTTGCCGCTTCACTGATGAGGTAATCCTTTTACCAGCTCCTGGTAAGTGTTTATTATTATGCATTTAGTCACCCCATTCCAAATATTTCTCTCTTTCAATAGTTTTCCTTTATTATTAAGATACTTTTAAGGTTTTTTTCTGACTAGAATTACTTTTCCCTAGTTATATTTTTAGTCAGGCCTTCATTCCCTCCCATCCCCCCCTACTGTTAGGGTGTGTGTGTGTGTTTTTAGTTATACCTTTAACTTTAATTGTTCTGATTCTGGACTGTGTGTGTGTTTTTTTTGTGTTTGGGATAGCACTATGTCCAAGGAACAGAGGGTCTCAGGCTTCAAGAAGTGTGACTCGTGCTGTCAGAAGATGTCTCTGACAGACGGTCACACTTCTTGTATATACTGCCTGGGACCTCTCCACCTGCAGGACTCCTGTGCAATTTGTCACTCTTTTAGCCAGAGAGTCCTGCAGGAAAGGAGGAATAAACTTATATTAAGAGGACTTCTTAAACCGGAGGGCTCCCCAGCAAAATCGGCTCCGGGTAAGCCCTCTAAGACTACCAAGGCCCAGGCTTCTGTACCTAAGCCTTCGGCCTTGGCTCCGACTCCTTCGGAGTCGAGATCGGCTCCGGCTGGAGCCGATCTTAGCTTGGAGAAATCTTCGGCACCGATGGCTATCGGTGCCGATACTTTGAAGGTCACTTTGGTGTCGGCTCTGACTGGCTCCGACATCCATGTGGCTCGGGCTTCGGTGTCGGCGCCGACCGGCTCCGACACCATGATTTCTTTGCCTGTATCGGCTCCGGCCGGAGCCGATACATCTATACCTACACTCGGAGCCGAAAAGTTATCGGCTCCGTCTGGATCCATGGTTTCATCGGCTCCGATGGTTCCTTCGAGGAAGAGGTCCAGGTCTCCCTCTTTGGAACCGATACTGTCGGCTCCGGCCTCACCTCTTCTTTCGGAGCGGAGCCGATCATCTAGGTCTTCCAGGTTGTCAGACCATGATTTAGAGAGGGTGGTAAGCAGATTATTAAAATCACAGGCACTAGCCCAAATGCTTCATAGTCCGTCTCAACAGACGACTATTAGTCCACACCCTCTTCAAGTTCCTCCTTCGACTCTACCCCAGAGTTTGGAGCTGGAGTCTACGGGAATAGTTACTGCTATGGCTGAGGGCCAGATACTCCCCCCTTCTGCGCCTTCAGCATCTACTCTTATCTCCTCCTCGAGACCTTCCTTGGAGGGATTCGGTGGCTGGGCTTCCCTGGTCTGCTCCGAGGGGGTGAGTGGCATTGGACCCTTGTCCGACCCCGCTCTTCCCCTTGGAGCTTCGGCCTTGGTGAGCTCAGCTCCGACATCTGCTTCGGAGCCTTCCCTTTCGGTGGGCCCGGGAGTCCCAGTTTCTTCAGAACGGGTTCTCTCGGATCTCCCTGGGAGGGGAGCCTTCGAGGTGATGAGGAGTGTGCTGGCCCCTGGGCTCAGTCAGCAGTCTATTCCTTTAGCTCCTCCCTGTACAGTGCCTGTTGATATCTCTTCCCGCTCTCTTGCTCCCAGACCAAGAGATCCACCACCTCAGGTTTCCCCACTGGGAGGAACCCCCTCTTCCGAGGATTCTCCTGATCCGTCAGGAGATCCTCCGCGCAAGAGGACTTGTAAGAGGAAGCACCTGGACTCCCCTGAGTCTATTACTTCGGATACCGACTTAGATGAGTCGGCGGGATCCCCAAGATCCCCCTCTGAGGATGTCTCTTTTTCAGACATCCGAGAACTCCTGAAACAGAGGGGAAACTGGCCCTCCAGGAATCCCTCCGATGATGAGTCGATATACCTAGAGGCGTTTGGTTCTCGACCCTCCACCTCCTGGGTGTCTCTGCCTTTTGACCCCCTCATGCAGGTAATTGCTCGAAAGGCTTGGGCTTCTCCTGATTCCGTAGAGCCAGTTCCCAGGAGGCCTTCTAAATTTATTACAGCCCCTTCCAAACAGCAATTCCTTACAAAAGGTGTCCCTGTTGATGCCATGGTGGTGGCGGCCGCCACTAAAAAGGAACTTGCAGATCCTTCCGTACCGGTCCATCCTCCTAACAAGGATTCCAGGACCATGGACAGGTATGGTAAGCGGATGTTCTCCTCAGCGACCTTTGCCATGCGTTCGCTGAATTATTTGTGTCACTTCACCAGACTCCAAAGGGACATCCTTAAAGAACTAGGTGAAGTAGTACAGGATCCTGCAGCTCCGGGGGCACAAGACAAGATTGCTTCTCAGCTAGGAATCCTTAACTCCATAACCAACTCCTCCATGCGGCTGATTTCGTATGCAGCAGATGGAGCGAGTAGAGCCGCAGGTACAGGAGTGGCTCTGAGACATCAATCCTGGATGCGGCTCTGTAATTTTGCAGATCCCTTCAAGGTGTCCTTCACAAACTCTCCCTTTGATGGGTCAACTTTGTTTGGTCCTCAAGTGAAGGATACATTGACCAGGTGTGAGCAGGACGGCAAGAATCTTTCTGCCATAGGGGTCTGTTTTTCCACCCCTTCTAGACCTTACCCCAAAGGACAGAAGGGTGGAAAGATGTGGTTCCGCAAATCCCAAGGAGTCACGCCGGATACACGTGGTCAGTTTACCCCTAGAGGCAGAGGGGGTAATAATAATAGACGCCGCCCTAGAGGCAGAGGGGGTCCACAAAACCAGGGAAGCAGAGAACCTCTCTCTGACAAGCCCTTCCAGCATCCCTGAGGTGTTGCCCGACTGTCCATCCTTGGAGGCAGTCGGGGGAAGATTATCGCTGTACCCACAAGCTTGGCGTTCCCTCTCACAAGACAGATGGGTACAGTCGATCATATCCGAGGGTTACAAAATTCCTTTCGAGGAAAGTCCCTTCACTCACAAAAATTCCCTTCCAGATGTGCCACCCGGTCTAAGGGAAATCGAAGTATCAAAGCTTCTACACAAAAGGGCCATTCAGCCAGTTACAACAGACCATTCAGAGCCGGAATCTACTCAAGGTTCTTTTTGGTCCCCAAAAGACGGAGATTGGAGACCAATATTGGACCTCAGCAGACTCAACAAGTCTGTGAAAAAGACGAGATTTCGAATGGTCACACTTCAATCAATTTTGCCCTTCCTGGGCAAAGACAACTGGATGTGCTCAATAGACCTTCAGGATGCGTACTATCACATAAAAATTCACAGACGCTCCAGAAGGTTTCTCCGCTTTCGGCTGGGGTCCAGTCATTTTCAATTCAGAGCCCTGCCCTTTGGTCTCACTACAGCCCCCAGAGTGTTCACCAAATGTATGGCAGTGGTCACGGCTCACCTGAGACGTCAAGGATTCCAGGTGTTTCCGTATCTCGACGACTGGCTCCTTTCAGCCACCACCAGGCATCAACTTCTCCAAGCCAGGGATTACATCCTAAATCTCTGCACTCAGTTAGGAATTTCGATCAACTACGAAAAATCCTCCTTGTTGCCCTGCCAGTTTATTACTTTCATAGGCGCAAATTTAGACACTGTTTGGATGTCAGCAACCCTCACAGACCAAAGAATCTAAGATATCCAAAGTCACGTGCAGATCATCCTTGCCAGCAAAAAGGTGCAAGCCAGACTGGTCCTGAAAGTGTTGGGCCTCATGGCAGCGGCCATTACTCTTCTTCCCTTGGCCCGCTTCTACATGCGTCTCCTTCAATGGATGTTGTTCACCAAGTGGTCTTACCAACAACTTCCCATGCGTCATCAAATCCTGGTGACACAAGCTTGCAAAAACCATCTATCCTGGTGGATTTCTTCTCCCCAGATTCATCAGGGCAGACCCTTTGTATCCCTGGCCCCGGTAGCCACAGTCACTATGGACGCCTCCCTGATCGGGTGGGGGGTCATTATCAGGGCAGGATGGTTCATGGGACGTGGCAACCATTCGAATACCACCTGCACATAAATGTCCTAGAGATGAGAGCAGTGCTTTTAACGTTGCAAGCCCTCAACGACTTTCTTCCCTTGGGAACAATTGCAGTTCACACGGACAACATGTCTGTAGTATGGTATATCAACAAGCAGGGCGGAACCAAGTCCTACCACTTGTGTCGAGAAGCTCTCAGACTTTGGCAATGGGCGATCTCCTCTCATCGGTTTCTGGTAGCAATGCATATCCCTGGGAAAACCAACATTTTAGTGGACAGATTGAGCAGAGCTATTCTCATGCCTCACGAGTGGTCTCTCAAACAATCCATAGTGGAGGAGATTTTTCTAGAATGGGGCCGCCCATGTTGCGATCTTTTTGCTACTCCCCAAAACAGCAAATGCCCAGACTTCTTCTCTCTCTTCCCACTGCCAGGCCATCCCCCCAGAGACGCTCTTACCCAAGATTGGCCCCAGGGACTTCTTTATGCCTTTCCTCCCTTTCCTTTGATTCCACAAGTACTCCAGAAAGCCACTGTTTTGAGAGCCAAAATGATTCTCATTGCCCCCTATTGGCCTCGACAAATTTGGTTTCTGTTCCTCCATCGTCCCCTCTTGGTGCAGCCGTGGCATCTGGACCCAGTGCCAGACCTTCTGATCCACCAATCGGGTCACCTGCATCGGTCCATTCCTTCTCTCAACCTCACAGCTTGGTTGCTCCACTTCCTTCCTTAGCCAGGCTTCCTATGATCTCTAACCCGGTTAGGGATATCATAGTGGCTTCCCTTAAATCCTCTACTAGAAGGATTTATACCAGCAAGTGGAAATGCTTCTCTTTTTGGGCAAAATCAAAGAATATAGATCCCTTTACTGCCCCTGTTCATGCAGTTTTGGATTTTTTTAGCGGAAATCTTTCACTCGGGCTCTTCGTCTTCCACGGTCAAAGTTCAGTTGGCTGCTATCTCAAACTTTCTTGTCGGGTTTGCAGATCACAACATTATGTCCCACAGGCTTTGTAGAGCTTTTCTAAAAGGGATTTTTCTCCTTAAACCTCCTGTCGGGAGTCCTCCTCCTCAATGGGACCTAAATCTAGTGCTGACATCCTTAATTCTTCCTCCCTTCGAGCCAGCTGTTTCATGTTCTCTGAAGTTTCTTTCATGGAAAACACTCTTCCTTGTCGCTATTACCTCGGCTAGGAGATTGTCAGAACTTCATGCTCTCTCTGTTCGTCCCCCTTATTTGGTCTTCCACAAGGACAGGGTATCCTTGGGAACTAATCCATCCTTTTTGCCCAAGGTGGCTTTGAAAACTAATTTGAACCAATCTATTGATCTCCCTGTATTTTTCCCTAATTACTCCAACAGATCGGAACAAAAATTACATTATCTTGATGTTCACCGCCAACTCAGATATTATTTGGACAGAACAAAACGATTCAGGAAATCCGATCAGCTCTTTCTTTCTTATGCTGTAAATAAGAAAGGCCTTCCTGTTTCCAAAGTGATCTTATCTAGATGGCTTTCTTCCACCATCTCCGAAATCTATCAACTCAGGGGCAAACAGCTGTGCTCAAAACCAAAAGCGCATTCCACCAGAAGTTTAGCCACTTCCACAGCCTTTCAGGCTAGACTCCCTTTAGACACTATTTGTGCAGCAGCCACTTGAGCCACTCCTCATACCTTTGTTTCTCATTACAAATTGGATTTGGCCTCCAGGGATAGAGCCAGTTTTGGTTCTACGGTTCTCAAGAGTCTGTTCCATTGAGCCACCCAGGATAGAGGTGCTAGGGACGCGGTCCCATCAAGCAAGAATGAAGGCAAGATTGACAACTTAACATTGAGAAGTTATGTACCTACCATAACGTTCCATGTTAGTTGTCTTCTCTCGCCTTCTTTCTTGTGACCCTCCCTCCTACCCCCTTGCCTGGACAGACCTTGATCTCCCTTGTTTGGAAGATTGCTTCTTTAGGCACCAGTTAGTTTCCTGGTTCCCATTACAGCCCTTCCATTAGGCTAATTGCTTTCTTTCCTCAGTGGAAAGTTTTTTGTGCTAGGTTATTCTCTCTATAGGTACCAAACGAGATCTGGGTACTTACTGCCTTGCATCATGGGATATGGGGCTGCCTCGAGCTGGTAAAAGTGACTCTCGAGCTTAGCAAGTGCCGAGTCGGAGCCGAGGATCGGATCGGAACCCATCAAGCAAGAAAGAAGGCGAGAGAAGACAACTAACATGGAACGTTATGGTAGGTACATAACTTCTCATTTTCTAATGCTTACTTGCATTACACAAGCTCTCACCCACCTTTTCAAAAAAGAGCAATATTTAAAGGTCAGCTGGTGAGAGCTAGTAGGATGATGTCAGATGATCAGGATTTTAATACTGAATGTGAATTTATTAAAGATATGTTTGGAGCAAGGGGTTACCCCATAGATCTTTTAACGTCAGTTATTGTAGAGGTTAAGGAAGGGAGAGCAGGAAGATTTGCTCCAATATTGAAGATACCCCTACCTATACTGGAAGTACAAAATATTGAGGCAAACACTGCTGAAGTTATAACTGTAGAAAAAGGTTTTCATTCTGCCATGTTTACCACCTTTGATGGTGAGAGTAATCTGGTGAGAAGTATTCTTAGTAAAGAATGGAATAAATTTGCTAGTTTGTCCAATTTGAACCATATCTTTGAGAAACCATTTAAATGTGTATATAGGAAGGGACACAATATCAAGAATATATTGGAGGGGGCAAACTTCAGTAACCCTATTAGTAACAATAAAAAAGGGACACAAAAATGTGGGTGTTGCCCATATTGTATTAATATTAAGGAAAGTGATTCTATTCTTTTGAAGAAGAGGAGCAAGTATATTACTACTCGAGGTTTTGCCAGTTGTAATACCACAGGTGTGGTTTATATTGCTACATGTGAATTCTGTGACTCTTTTTATGTTGGCAAGACCGAGAGGAAACTGAGGCAGAGAATTTGAGCATTTATATGAGATGAGGAAAAGAAAAGATAATAATGCTCTGTTAAAGCATCAAAATAATTGTGACAAAGCTAAATTCCAGTTTTTTGTCATCAAAGTGGTCCCACGTGATCCCAGGGGAGGGCCTTGGGAGACTCGTTCGGAATATAGGGAGCTATATTGGCAAATTATTCTTGATGCAAGCTCTTTCCCTGGTTTAAATGAAATGTTATCCTTGAAACCTGTGCTGAAATTGAGATCTGCTAAATTATAGTATTTTTTTATAACAATATTATATTTATATTTACATTTTATATTTCATTCATATTGTATATGTAAGCATTTCATGGTTCATTTTTATATATATTTAAGATATGAACATGCATTTCATTTAATTTCCACTAGATGGTGCTATTTCATTTTACTTAGATTCACTTTAGGTTTACTTCAAAAAACATTTTAGAAGCATTTCAGGTTTGTGTTTGTAATATCTATATGAAACTTTCTATATATATTTTTAACCAAGGTTTATATTTGAAGTGTTTTATACAACAAAATATATATACATATGTATGTATTTATTTATCTAGTTTTAACATTCAGATTCATTTACCTTTAAGGTCCATGTGTTTCAATGCATTTTACATGTTTAATTGAATCTGTTTATCCATTGGTTCATTTGAACTAGATTAGTTTATTTATTCATCAAAGGAAGAGAGGTTAGGTATCTGATGAAGTTATTTTGACGAAAAAGTATGTGGATTTACATGTACAGCATTATTGTGCTGCTGTGAGTTCGTCTGCTGTGGATTTATTTGTGCTTGTGTCCATTAAAGAAGTTGTTTGTTTGCTGAGCTTCGTTTGTGCCTTATTCCAGGTTTACTAGTGATTAGATTGTGGTCGGATCTGACCAACTAGGAACTGACCTCTGGTGTGGAACACTGGTCGCCCATGTTGGTGATAACCAGGTCTAGGATATTGCTACCCCTGGTGGGGGTGTGGATAAGTTGATCCAAGGCATTGGAATTTATGAATTCCAGAAAACATTGAGCAAAAGAGTTGGTACACGAGTAGTTTTCCCAGTTGATGGTGGGGTAGTTGAAATCGCCCATCATTAGGGTGTTGGGTTGGACCCCAGTATTTTACAGTGTATCAAGAAATGAGGAGTGGGGACCCTGGGGTATGGTGGGGGATCTGTAGCAAGTTACAGTTTGGATTGCGGTCTTGCCCAGAGTTAGTTGCACTTGGATAATCTCTGATGCATTATGCTGAGCAACTAGCCTGGAGGTGTGGATATTCTTAATGAATATGGACATGCCTATGCCTTTAGTATTTCAGTCCAGGTTAGGTGGCCGAAAGGTGTGGTATGAATTATAGCCTGGTAATGCAGGGGTGCTCTCTGGAGCCTTGGACCAGGTCTTTGTCACTGCACAGATGTTGATGTTCTCCATTTTAAGGAGTGCCTCAAGTGAGTGCATTTTGAGGTTTAGACTAATAGCATTGAGTAGCATTACCCTCAGAGTTTGCTTGCTTGTACCTGTTATGGTGGTGAATTTGTCATTTGACCCTTGCCTAAAAAAGACACTATAGGGGTGGCAAGAGCCTTAGCCAGTGTCCGGAATCCCAAGGGCGACAGGTGCAGGCCATTTCTGACAAAACATCATCGTCTGTCGATCATGTCATCCCAGGCAGACAGATACTGGATCCCCTTAGAATGACACCAAAAGCTTAGCCAATTGTTGAAGTCAATCATTTTGTCCTTGTACTGTGGTATCATTCTGGGTGATGGCAGGATGCTACTCAGGGCTAGGGTCATACCTGCCTTGGCTACAAGATCAGAGAGCTCCTCCATGTCTCTTTTCATGTAGTCCAGGGAGGTACGTCTCAGGTCATTCACACCAACATGGACAATGACAGAGTCATATTTGTACTTGCTGTGGAGTGACCTGAGTGCGTGCATTATGTGGCGGATCCTGGCACCCAACAGGCAGCTTACAGTAACTTTCTTCTTGTTTAGCCTGGTGAATGGAACATCAGTGTGCCTGACTATAGAGTCACCTATGACTAGTGAGTTGGATACATTGTTTTGCCTTATTGGCTGTGGTTGAGTGGCACACTGAGTTTGTGGGCTATGTGTCATTTGGGTTGTGTTGGGGGGTGTAGGTTACTTGTGTTTCTGCTTTTGAGTTCTCTGTTGCTTGGGCAGATTTTTATTGAGAGCCTTCGCGAATGTAGGTATGTGTTTTGTGTTTCTGTGTGTGTGTGTGTTTTTGTGGTGTAGGTTTTGAGGGACTATGTGATGTGTGGTCTGGCCAAGTGTTTACCTTCTCTTCTTGACTGTCTAGTCCAGTCTTGGGTGAAGAGAGCTTTGCTTCCAGTTTGGCTATATAAGACATCTCTCACAGGTTGTAGTGTTGGGTGGTAGGAGGAGGGGGTTGTCCCTGTAAATGAGGCAATTGCATTGCCCCAGGATGCCCAGATTCATCAGGTAGAGAGGTGAAAACACTGGGAGCTGACCCTTAGGCATGCCTGGATAGTTGCTTATTTATTAAGTACTAACAACTTTTTTCCTCTAGACAAGTGAGGAAAGTTAAGTGCTGTGGTAATTTGTAGCTTTTTTAGTGCTTACAATGAGTTCTGAACAAGTGCTGAGCTCAAAGAAACAGATCTGACTGCTAAAACTAAAAAAACTGGCTAGTTCTAAGGGAAAATTTGAAGAGCACACTTTATGGCGCCGGGAATAGTTTAACCCTAGCTAAGCAACGATGCATAAAGTCTATTTTTTTTTAATATAATAGTAGCAAACTGATTTAAACAAATTAACCAATAAAACGCTAAAGACTGAGCCCCGTTCCAGCAGTCTTCGATCAGAGAAGTTCTAACTGCACACTCCTGCTACTAGGGTGAAGGGGAATCTTCTCGAAAAATAGATGGCCTGGATTAGTGCTCAAGTTATACAAATGAAGCTAGATTCAGCACATCTGAATTTAGTCTATGCTACAGCAAACAAGGCGTACCAATTTCAGAAAGAAACCGTTCATATAAGGAGGCACAATAAGCCTTTAACCAGAAACTCCCAGCTCAGGAGGGAGGAATCTACCCTCTTCTCCCACAGGAGTGCAGACCCCACCTTCTTAATGTAAAATAACTAGCCTGAAGCCCAAGTGCATAAACCAGAACTAATGCACTTTTAGAATAACAGAAACTAAGCCTTCAATCAGCAACTGCCAACTTAGAAGGATGTAAGCTGCCTGTCCTGCCACAACAGTGCAGACCACAAACCTTCTTAATGTAAAGCAACTGGTCTGAATCCCAAGTGCTTAAGCCAAATGCTTAGAATAACAGTTACAATTTAATCAGGCTACTAACAAACAGTAATAAATGCAGCAGAATAAATGCAATTAAGTACTTTTAAGAACAGGCAACAAAAGCAAAATAAAGTAGGAAGAAACACAAGTACAATAAATTCGGATGAATAAAGTGCAATTTTTTTTATAACAATAGGAAATGAGCAAACTGATTTAAACAAATTACCCAATTAACCAGTAAAAAGCTCAAAACTGAGCCCTGTTCCAGCAGTTTTCAATCATATGAGGCTGCTTCATTGTCTCCTAACATCTCAGTGGTCTATAATGACACATCCACTGTCTTACCCAATTCACATAAAAAAATGTTGCAAACAAGATCTGAATTGGTGGATGAAGCCAGAACACGAGTTATGGAGTCATCCCTTTTCACCCCTCAACCCAAAGCTATAGTGACCATGAACACTTCCCTGATAAGGTGGGGGCATTTTCAGGGAACAACCGTCCAAGGCACTTAGTCCCCCTTAGAGGCCAGTCTGCATATCAGTGTCCTAGAACTGAGGGTGGTACTTCTAGCATTGCATGCATTCCAAGCTGCTCTCCCATTGGGGACAATTGCTATCCAGTCAGACAACGTCATTGGTCTGGTACATAACAAGCAAGGAGGGACCAGATCCTACCCATTATGTCAGGAAACCCAGAGATTGTGGCAATGGGCGATAGATTCCACCCGCTTTCTGATAGCAATGCGCATTCCTGGGAATTTCAACATGATTGCGGACAAATTGAGCAGGAACATCCTTTTGCCTCACAAGTGGCCTCTCAATCCCGTAATAGCGACCAAAATCTTTTGTCATTGGGGCCAGCCTTGCTGCCATCTTTTTGCCTCTCCCTCGAACCACAAATGCAGCAGCTTTGCCCTGCCCCCTCCCAAGGGGGAGACACTGAGAGATGCTCTGATACACGATTAGCCCACAGGTCTACTTTGTCTTTCCTCTCTTTCCCTTGATACAGCAGTTTTTAAAGAAAGCACAGCGGTTGAGAAGCAAAGTGATCCTCATTGTACTCTTCTGGCCCTGTCAAGTTTGGTTCCCCTTTCTGTGGCCTCACCTAGTTCACCATCCGTGTATTCTGGATCCAATCCCAGAACTGTTGTCTCATCCACCGGGGCTTGTCCATCCCAACCTGAGTCTCAAGCTGACCACTTGGTTTCTCCACTTCCAGTAATTGCCAGGCAGAGTAATCTCCCTTCTCCAGTACAAAAGATATTTCTGGCTTCCCATAAACCATCCACCAGGAAATTTTATCTTAGTAAATGGGACAGAGTTGTGATTTGGGCTCAAGAACAAAGACTAGATTCCTTCTCAGCCCAGCTTTAATGGTTCTTCCCTGATGTCCCACCATCTGTGCAAAACCTTCTTGAAGGGAGTCATGCATTTGAGACCACCTCTTAAGGATCCTATTGAACCATGGAATTTGATGCTAGTCTTACAAACTTTAACTCGTCAATTCTTTTGAGCCATCAGCCCTCTGTGATATAAAGTCACATCAGCAAGGAGGATATTAGAGTTACAAGCTTTGTGTGTAAAATGATCATACATCATTTTCCACAGGAAGAGAGTATCACTTTGGACTAACCCCTCCTTTCTACCAAAAGTTGTTTCTAAGTCACATCTCAACTAGTCCATTGATTTGCCAGTTTTCTTTCCAAAATTTTCTAACAAAGGAGAATACTGTTTGCACTTACTAGACATGCATATACAACTACATGTTTATTTAGACAGGACTAAATCATTCAGAAAATCGGACCAACTGTTCCGGTCTTTTTCACGTCCAAGATTAGGCAAACCAGTTTCCAAAGTCACTTTATCAAAGTGGTTGAGAGACTGCATTACCTGTGTTTATATACAAAACAATTTCACTCTACCAACTAAAGTCAAGGCCCACTCCACCAGATAATTTGTGCAGCTACTTGGGCTACCCCTCATACTTTTATTACTCATTACAAATTGGATATGGTCTCCAGGAGAAGAGCATTCTTTGGCTCAATGGTGCTCAGGTATATCCTTCCATATGGCCTCTCAGGACATAAAATAGCTAGGGACTCTGTCCCATCAGTCACGAATGGATGAAGATTAACAACATCAGATAAAGAAATTATGTTCTTACGATAATGTTCTATCTGTATTGTTGATCTTCATTCATTCATGACATCCCACCCTCCAACCCCCTGCAAAAGACTCCTGGAGGTTTGGATTTTGTCCTGGTTGTCTGATAAGGCAGTTGCTCAGGCAAAGCCTCTGCTTTTCTGTCCTTATGGGCAAACATGATCTGATGAGATGAGGTGAGGGGTCTTATGGGTCAACTTAACTTGAGAGTTTTTTGGCTAGCACAAGCTTGTTATTTTGGCCAAGTCTGTTCCGAGGACGGAACTGAGACCCATCAGTCATGAATGAATGAAGATCAGCAACACAGATGGAATGTTATGGTAAGAACATAACTTCTTTTTCTTACCATAATGATAAATCTGTGTTGTACTATTTTAGTTTGGTTCAGTTCCCCTCCCTTCTTCCCCCTGCCAAATTGTCATTTCTTTCTTTCTATGGTTTCCCCAGACCTCCTATGGAGAACTGACCCTTTGTACCTCTTAGCTTACATAGTGATTTATTTAATTTTCCTCGTTATCCTTTCTTACATTATTTATAACCAATTGGGGTCATCCAGGAAACTTGATCTGGGGCAATTAAGGCAGGAGAGGGGAACTGTGAATAAGGGAGGAGTCCGAGATCTTGGATCCACTGCTTTGGTATTAAGAACTGAGGTCATATCCAACACCCCTTACATTGAACCAGATGAAAATAAGACAACACTGATCTATCACTACATAACTTTCATTTACCTAAAAGGGTTTTGTATTGAACACTCCATTTTCCATATATCTTAAGCTGTCTGACATAGATTTCTTAGGGTACCTCTTCTCAATAAACATATCCATCAATTTGTTAATTTCTTCAATAAAAATGTCCTTACTGGAAATCATATGAGCTAGTGTAATATGTTGCCCTTTTTTTAGACTTTTCTTGCACATAAATGGGTGAAAACTGAAGTAATGCAAATATGCACTACTAAATGTAGGTTTTCTGTAAATATTACCTTTGAACCCTTTAACTAAGAATCAAGTATTGTGTAAGAAATTGATGATCTCTCTGTTAAAACTGGTAGGTGAAATTTAGAAATTTTGCTGATTCATTTAAAAATTTCATAAAATCTTTCACCAAGTCCTCAGAACCTGTGCATAAAATAAAAATGTCATTAATTAAATTGTCAGAAGAAAAAATTCAAACGAGTCGCATCTGCCTCAGGCGATGAATTTTCCTTTATTAGCAGCTAACCAGATTACACAGCATGTTTGCCAAGATGTCCGGTCTGGACTGATCTGATCTCCTCTGATCTGATCTGATCTGATCAACTTATTTACTGACATCAACTTTTATACTGCAAGCAAAACAACTTTTTGTTACATTTCTGACCGTTGACAGTTGGCTATGAAAAACATATAGGATAAACATGTTTATCACAAATTACCTCAAACCCACAGCTAGTACAGAATGTTCAAGTAGTAGAAAATATTCAATTCAACAGCGGTAGCTCAAATTTTCCAGGACACACAGCCTGCCCTAGTAAATTAACTCTTACTCAGCCGTGCGTCCTTATCCCAGGCTTCACTGAGCTATAACCAAATCTCTTTATTCTGAAATGCAGAAAACAGATATCATCCAGGTTCATAAGCAATGCTGCATTTTGTTCACAGATGAGGCCCATCTTTGATAGGCATATCCCAACAAATAACATGTTCACTTTGCAAGAACAGGAAAAAGACAAATAACAGTATATTTTTTAAAACTTTTTCTCTTAACATTTCCCCCCTGAAAACACTTTTATTTGTCTTTTATTTCAGCAATATATGGTAAAAACTAAGTTTTTCTTTGCATACATTACTTCATTGGCAAGACAAATTTTTAAACTTCAAAAACATTTGCAAAGAGTCACATTTCAATGTATTCACTTTCACCAGTCTGTTGCAATTGCTGGTACATCATCTTCGTAACAACAGTATCAACCAGTCTTTGTAGAAGACCTCTGATACAGGGTATACAACAACAACCACATACCACCACGATAGCCACAGCGACTCCAATGGACACCAGGAAACTGCTGATGAGATGACTCCATTTTCCAAACCACGCTTGTAGAAAATCTGTAAAGGGATTATTTACCTCAGAGTTCTCTGCCAATTCTTCGGATAACATCTCCAAACCTTTCAAAGCTCGAGTGATACTTCCATCAAGCGCAGTGTTCTTTGGAATATATGTACAACAGAAAGTCCCAAACATCTTGCAAATTCCTCCTTCTTTGGCCAGGAGCATATCCAATGCAATTTGATTCTGCCATGCCACCTGCGAAGTGGCCTCCAGTTTTCAGCAATTCCTTTCAATGCATCTTTGGTATAGTTCACAAAACGCTGCTGGTTATAGTAAATGTAGTTGATCCAGTCCACATTCTTATTAGGTTGAATCCAGACAAAGATGGATGTAAAACCAGCTGCTATTTGGTTTATTGCTTTGTATTCATCAGGTACGCCTCTTGGTATGCCAATGCTATCGATGTAGACACCGTTATCGAAAGATTGCTTTGGTGCCTCTCTTTTTCTCCTACTCAACCACTTTGGCTTTATTTCAAGTTCTCTTACGAAATTGCTTGCTGGAAGTGGGAAAATGTAGAATGGCAGAATTAACTTTACAAGTGCACAAGTTCCCTTCCAGGGAATCGTAAGCCTTGATCTGAGTTTGTTGTCTCCACATAACCACCATACGTCTGCTAAACTATGAGTTTGGTTCTCCAGAAATGGATTCCCATTGCCATTCACAGTAACATTGCAATAGTTCTGTCCCATATTGCCATAATTTTTCCCTGTGCCATCTCTGGAAATGCACATATACGAACCTGGATAGGAAATCGCTGCAGGCGGTTTCTCAACTTTGCTTATGACCGGAAAACGCTGAGTTTCATCTTTGCATTTATCTTCAGTTTTGTTGAAGAATAATTTCAACAGACATGTTAGGTTACCTTCATCTTGCATCAGTGGGACTGTTGCTAATTGCTGTTTACCTTCAGCACAAGAAATACAGTTCTCACGATGTGCTTCTCGGGTACTATATCTAACCCAAGATAACCATTCATTATGGTGTACGAATCCTGTCTCGGTAACAATTGTTCTTCTTTGTGAAGGCAAAATCTGCTTTATTTGTAGCATTCTTAAGGCTTTGTACTTTAAGTTGGAGGGTCCCCAAAGGATCAGTTCTAGTTGGAAGAGACACTCCGATTCCATAAACTCCTGAATCACTTTCTTGTGGTGACACAATGGTTATAGTAACTACTCCGGTACCTTGGAAATGCGCAATTTTTATTCTTTGTTGCCTGCTTTTATCTTTCTCTGGTATCTCTGCACCACTTGTTTCCCATCCATTCACATCTGTTGACCACCAATCACTTGACCAGGACGTACAGTCTCTATTGCACAAGTATTTACACGGGTCAAGAAATTATTATTGTTCCATTTAGAACAGCCCAAAATTCCTTCACAAAGTTTCACCTTAAACACAGTAGTAGCACCTGTTTGCGCTTGCAGCACCACCATTCCTTTTTCTCTTGCAACTGTTCCTTCTCGTATGGACATATTTACTTTTGCCACCAAAATCATCATCATGTGACAGTTCAAGTACCAGTTGAACATGGCCATCCTCCCTAAGGACTACCTTGCGCCATTGGTTTTTTCACTGGGTTTGAGACGAACTAACCCCTATTGGGCTAATCCCCCTTTGTAGCCAGACTTTGCGCTCAGAGGTCCGGTGGAGTTTGACCAATATCAATGGCAGAAGGGAGAGCCTTGAGTTTTTTACAGTGGGTGATATGAATCCACGAAGTCCTCTCAGCGATCTTTACAGCCGTAGGTGTCGAGATAAGTACTTGGTATGGGCCTTCCCACCTGGGGGATGACCAATTCTTTCTCTTCACAATTTGGATCCACACCTAGTCCCCGGGTGCCATGCTTAACAAGGTTTCATTTCTGGAATCTGCAAAGGAGTCATTGGTTACAAGAGATTTGACATTTAAGCAGCTTCTTCATATAATCCGCTAGATCCTCACCCCCCTCACGTTCCGCTGGCAACAATCCTTGCTACTGCGGGATGTAATATGGTCTCCCAAACAAAAGTTCAAATGGTGTAAGTCCTTTGTAGGAAGGTGAGATTCGCATGTACAGGAGTGCCAACGGAAGGCACGCAGTCCATGACCAATGTGTTTCTGCCATTAGTTTGCGGAGCTTACTCTTCAAGACACCGTTGTGTCTTTCCACCAGTCCAGCTGATTGGGGATGGTAAGCACAATGATTTTTGAGATCAATTTGAAACACTTGACCCAATTTCTGAACAATCTGGTTAACAAAATGAGACCCATTATCACTGTAAATGCGTCTTGGTAGGCCAAATCGGGGAATTATTTCTGTAGTCAAAAGCTTTGCTACTGTTTGTGCATTTGGATGCTTCACTGGAAAAGCTTCTACCCATTTAGAAAAAGCATCAATAATGACCAAACAAAACCTTTTTCCCTCTGAGGGTGTCAATTCAATAAAGTCCATACAGAGTGTGTGGAATGGATACGGAGGGGTAGGGAATGCCTGCTGAGACTTTTTAACTCCCCCCTGAGCATGATACTTTGCACATAATAAGCAAGATAAACAGAATTGCTTTGCATAAGTTGAAAACCTTTTACACCAAACACCTTAGACACTATTTGAATCATCGTCTGTACTCCTACATGGGCAGGTCCATGGCTAACCAATGCCGCTTACCTAAAAAGGTTTGAGGGTAATACCATTTTGCCATCTGATGCCCTATACAACCCACTCTGTTGAGTGATACCATATTTTACCCAACAACATTTTTCCTTCTGTGTCGTCAATGATTGCATTACTTTTAGTGTCTCTAAGTCTAAGAGGTGTCCGGGCTCCAAATCATTATCTTGTAAAAGCAAATCATTTTCTTGAACTGCCTTTTTTGCAGCCATATCAGCAAGGGCATTTCCCCTGGAGACAGGATCTTTTCTGTTGGTATGTGCGGAACATTTACATATCGCTATCTGAAGTGGTAGTTGCACTGCATCTAACAACTGTAAAATTAAATCTCTGTGATTTATTGGTTTGCCTGTCGCAGTAACCATTCCCCTATTATTCCATAGTTGAGCGAAAATGTACAGTGGAGAAAGCATATTGACTATCTGTATAAATTGTCACTTTTTTACCCTCCCCTAAGGTACAAGTTTGAGTCAAAGCCACCAACTCAGCTGCCTGTGCAGAATAAATGTTTGACAATCCTGTTGCCTCCAAAACTTCAGTTTCTGTGGTGACAGCATACCCTACTAGTGTTTTTCCTACAGTGTCTTTCTTTGCTGATCCGTCTACAAACAAAATGAGATCAGAATCTATCAACGGAATATTCGTTAAATCTGGTCTGGGAAGTACTTTGTCATAAATGCTGTCTAAACAAACGTGTGGAGTACCTTCTTCTGGAGTCGGCAAAAGTGTCTCCGGATTAAGAGTAGTACATCTTTCTATGGTCATATGAGGCTGTGTCAGCAGCACTGTCATACACGACAAATGTCGACTAGGAGATAAAAAGGTTATCTTATCATGCAAAAGTATAGTAGCTACTGAATGTGGAACCCGCAATTGTAATGGGTGAAACAAAACTAATGATGCTGAGGCTTGTACTGCCATGGCGGCCGCCACTACAGCTTGAACACAATGCGGCAATGCCCTTGCAACAGGATCTAATCTGGAGGAGTAGAAAGCTATCGGCCTGTGTTTATCCCCATGTACTTGTACCAGAACCAAAGTCATATATCCTCCTTTACAATCAACCATTTGTACAAACGGCTTAGAATAGTTCGGAAAACCCAAAACAGAGGATCCTGCTATCACTTGCTTAATTCTAATAAATGCCTGTATTGCCTTATTTGTCCACTGTATATTATTCTTAGCCACCATGGGAGTATCATAGATCAGTGCGGTCAATGGCCCTACTTCTTCAGCATAGTTAGGGATCCAACTTCTACAAAAATTAGTCACACCTAAAAAGGACATCATCTCCCGCTTAGTCGTAGGCATAGGTGCCTCAAGAATTGCTTGTTTTCTTTTGTTCTCCAATTGTCTACCTGCCTGCGAAATTAAATAACCCAAGTACTTTACTTGTGCTTTCCACAATTGTAGCTTTTCTTTATTTACCTTATGTCCTTGCTCAGCTAAAAAACTAAGAAGGGCAAGGGTATCCTTTCTACAACTTTCCTGCGTGGGTGAGGCCAACAAAATATCATCTACATACAACAGAACCTGGCTTCCCTCTGGGGGAACAAACTGAGCTAAATTCGCAGCCATTTCTTGTGCGAATATTGTCGGACTCTCACAATAGCCCTGTGGCAATCTGGTGTAGGTGTATCTTTTACCTTGATAAGTGAATGCAAACCAAAATCTACTCTCCTTATGTAGTGGTATGGAGAAAAAGGAATTGCTTATATCTATGACAGAAAAATATCTGTGCTGAGGTAATAAATCATTAAGTAATGTATAGGGTCAGGGACCACCGGTGCTCTTGGGATCACAGCTGAATTAACTACTTGTAAATCCTGAACCAACCTCCATGACCCATCCAGTTTCTTTACAGGAAACAACGGAGTATTGCAGGGTGAATCTGGGCATTCAACAAGAATTCCTACCTGTTTTAGCTGCTCAATGACTGGCTTAATTCCTTCCTCTGCTTGTTTACTTCGCGGGTATTAGTGCTTACGAGGTCTAAAACCTGACTTTGGAGTTATACAAACTTCACCTGCTGTTTTCATCAGTCCTACATCCCCTTTACCTTTTGACCATAAATCTACAGGTAAGGCACTTAACGCACTATCTTCCTCTTGAGTTAGGAAGATTTGTCATGCCATTTCTGTTTTGTTATCCCTGAGGTGCACACTTGGTTGTGCCCAAGTCACCCAATTTAATTTTTGTACCTCGATCTGTTGATCCTTCAACTGACTTTGGGACATTGTGTCCCAATTTGTTACCTTTTTCGCCAAATCTACCCAATGTGTCCCCACCGCTTTAGTAATTGAAATATGTGGGCTATAACCTGAGCGATATAAAGAACTCATTTCCTTGGTCAAAGTACAGGTCACAACTGTATTACCTTGCTTATCCCAAAACATATCATTCAAAATTATCCTTGCACATTTGTGCCTAAAGAATTCTTTCTCAAATTCTTTATCCGGACCAGGGGCCTAGCTATAGTGCAATGTAAGTGCGCCGCAACCTGCGGTGACCCGCTCCTAGATTTACTTAAAGCTAGGTTGATCAAATCTGTATCAACCCTCCCCGGCCCATTTGAAATCAAGTCCTGGCTATACCAGTAAAACAAGTCTTGTACTCCTTGTACCACCAAGCCATCTGCTAACCTTTTCACCTCAATGCCTTTAGGTGTGGAATTGCCACTATTCCAAACAAATGCATCAAATCTCTTCCCAGTAAATTAACTGGACAAACTTTCAATATAATTACCCTACACCTAACAGTTTGGTTTGTTTGCGGATCTGTGAACAATAGAGGATGAGACAGTGGTTCCTTATAGATTTTCCCATTTGCCGCTTTCACAAGGACAAACTCATCTGTTTCGCAGTTCGGGGGTAGAACCGCTGGACCCAAAATTGTACGGGATGCACCTGAATCACATAAAAACTCCACTTTCTGTCCCTCAACCAAAAACTCTATCATGGGTTTTTTGATCCAGATGCATAGCAATACCCAAATGTGCCAGGTTTATGACTTCACAGTCACAATCCCGCCCTTCCTTAATTTTCTGGGTGTCCTGACATTCATCGCAGAGAGTGTCTGCCTCATCATCATCACAATCATTCTCGCTTTCTTCTTCTCTACAATAATCACAATAATGAATTTGGCGCCTTCCTTTACTATCATATAGTCATGCGGAGCCCTTGTTCGTAAGCTGTGGGGGATGTTGCCACTCTTCGCAGTCAGCAGCAAAGTGCCCACATCTACGGCATTTAAAACATTCTCCAAGTTTTAACCTCCCCTCATATTCCTCTGAATGTCCACCCTGTTTATATGACGTGTCCCATTTCGGGCTCCCACGTTTTTGTACGCCACCACGACGCCCTTGCCCTCTTTGGTCCTGTACCAAAAATATACCACCATCATCCCCTACTGCTAACACTTGTACTTTCTTTTTCTTTTTTAAGTTGAAATGTCGCTCAGCATGCCGTGCATATTCAAACAAAGGTTGCAGTCTACATGTTCTGTGATCAATCATATGCTTAGTTATAAAACTATTTATCGGAGCCTTACAACCTTTAAGAAAAGCGTTTTTCAATTGCTGTTCGTATGGACTATCAGTAGTCTGATCCTGCGGAATCATCATTCCACAATGGTTATTGAACACTTCTGTCAATCTTACAATATAGTGATCTACAGATTCATCATCATTTTGGATGCACTGATTTATTACTGTCCAATCTGCTCTTGGACGCCACTTATCAGAAATTCTCTTCAACAGATCAGTGACTCGCATGTCTAACACCCCAGAATTATGCTTTAATGTAGTGCCGTCATCTGCCTTACATGTCCAAGTACCACAAACTAAGAGCCAATCTGGACCCAGGATTTGTCACACTACTTGTTCTACTTCTAAACCATTTAGATGATAACTTAAACGCATACCAACTATGTCCTCAGAAAACTTTTGAAAATTAACCTTGGGATGAGGAATACCATCCGTAGCTCGTTTTATATCCTCGCTAGCCCAGGGACGATAAACTAAAATAGCTGGCTCTTGTCTAACATCCCCTGCTTGTGGGTTTGCAACTTGTATTAAGGGAAGGACTTCTGAGTGGTCAGAAAGTTTAATGGCCCAATGTCTTTGCCCTGCTGGTCCCGACCTTAACTGCATAGGTTGGTCTACCTGTTGCAAAGCAACCTTGGGTACTACGGGAATTTGCGGGTAAATTGGAGGGGTCACAACGTTTCCTTGAGCAGCCAATAACCCACCCTGCTGTACAGATCCCACATCTTTAGACTGATATTGAGGAGGTTCCGCCGGTACAGCAGCAGCAATTTCCCCATACAGTGGGGCAGTTGCCTGCCTTTGTACCGCACAAACTGTATGCTCATCCTCCTTATCTAAAAATAAAGCTACTTTTCCACTTGGCACCAGTGATCCCTTTTGATTTTTTCTTTTTCCTGGCACCGTTTTTCTTTTATAGCTCATTTATTTGCCTCTTCTAACCATTTTTGTGCTTGGGGAAATCCCGATTGTCTTTGTTCTTTAGTTCTAGTTCCCGCATCTCTTTTCAAATCTCTAACCAATTTTGCATAGGCATTCTTATTCAGTGTACCATCAAAATCATATCTCGACTTCCACTTTTTCAAAAATTTAACATTATTTTTGTTTAAACCTTTCATATACTTAGCATCAACATTTAAACAGGCATCACTCTCACACTTGCAGCAACTCAAACCCATGTTTCCCCTAGATTTCTTATTTTACCTTTCCCTTTTTTTTTTTCCCTCAGGTATTTAGGACTGTATCAAAATTATTTTACAGGATTTATTATAAAATGGGACTATCTTACCGGGTGACCCTAACCAAATAATCTTAACAAGTAATCCTACCAATCCTTAACTAAAAATAAAACCTTGTCGACAAGATTAAATTAAATTAAAAGAAATTTATTTTTCATCCTACCTGAACCAGATGAGACTCCGTTTCCCCTTTTTGTTCAGAAACTGTCCCTCACATAGGGATCAGAGAGCGGCCGGCCTCTTTTCAATGACAAATCAGTTGGAGGGCTTTCAGTTGAGGGAATCTTAAGATGAGAAACCCTCACCTGCACAGGTTTTTCGGTCTCTCTGTCGGTCTGATCCATATCTTCGTAGAGGTTTCCGGTCCGAAGGACCAAAATGTCAGAAGAAAAAATTCAAACGAGTCGCATCTGCCTCAGGCGATGAATTTTCCTTTATTAGCAGCTAACCAGATTACACAGCATGTTGGCCAAGATGTCTGGTCTGGACTGATCTAATCTCCTCTGATCTGATCTGATCAACTTGTTTACTGACATCAACTTTTATACTGCAAGCAAAACAACTTTTTGTTACATTTCTGACCGTTGACAGTTGGCTATGAAAAACATATAGGATAAACATGTTTATCACAAATTACCTCAAATCCACAGCTAGTACAGAATGTTCAAGTACAAAATATTAAATTCAACAAGGGTAGCTCAAATTTTCCAGGACAACACAGCCTGCCCTAGTAAATTTACTCTTACTCGGCCGTGCGTCCTTATCCCAGGCTTCACTGAGCTATAACCAAATTTCTTTATTCTGAAATGCAGAAAACAGATATCATCCAGGTTCATAAGCAATGCTGCATTTTGTTCACAGAGGAGGCCCATCTTTGATAGGCATATCCCAACAAATAACATGTTCACTTTGCAAGCACAGGAAAAAGACAAATAACAGTATGTTTAAAACTTTTTCTCTTAACATAAATGTATATAAGATTTACAGTATTTATAGTAACTGATGGAAAACATAATTTGATTCCCAGTCGCTTAGTTCTAACTTGGAATAAATAGGAGAGGTTGCAGCTGCCATCGCTACACCTTTATGCTGTTTGTATATTTCACCTTCATAGTAAACAAAATTATTGTGTAAAACTAATTCCATAAGGTCCATAATGACATTAATATCCCTTGCTTGGAGAAAGTTACACCTTAAAAGACTCTTACGAAAGAACTCTAGACATTCAACTTTAGGTCTACTTGTAAAAAACTCCATAATATCTGTAGTCAAAAAAGCTTAAATTTTCCTCCCATGAATTGTTATTCAACCTACCCCCAAAATCCCATCAGCCTTTTAATAAATGGGAATATTGGGAGGAAATGTGCTTAAGTAATCTGTCAATAAAGCAGCTAAAGGATATGTTTTTGACCCTTTTGCTGCTACAATTGGTCTTAGTAGGGGGTTAATTATCCCCCGGATTCATGAACCTGTGATCAGTGTTGGCATAGGCATTACGACTGTCCATCGCATTGATGGGGTGCCATGCGCCATCAACTACCTCTGTCCAGTGGATGTCAGTAATACCGGCTGTAGTGTGTATGTACCATGCATGCTGCCATACGGTTGTGTGTTTAGGAGTGTGGCTAGCAGGGATGAGAAGCATGATGTTCAGCAAACAGAGGGGGAGGTGTGTAGGCCTAGCACAGACACATGGAGGTTTGGTGCATGCTGAGGAGCAGTGTAGATATGGTATGTGTGCGTGTAATGTCACCCAGCTATCGCGTACTGCACATGGCCAAGCATGTGTGGGTACATGGGAGTCCATACTAGGGAAGCTGGACGTGCATTGCTGTCAATACATAGCAGTAGCAAACTGTCCTACCAGGTACAATGTACAGTATGCCAACATCTGACCGGCATGTAACCTGTGGTGTACAGTGTATTCACTGGCGTGTCTGTGCGTAGCGGTCACGAACATGGGTATCTGAACATGGATTACCTATGATGCAATGTGTCATGGGGAATATGCAGTATGTGTGGTAAATCACGGTGTGGTGTGGGAACCACCCGCCCGTGTGTGTTGCAGTCCAGGTATGTGCCTGGGAGGTATGATCTGTGTACAATCTGGACTGGCAGGTGTGCCGTGTGGGGCATGGAGGCAGGTCCCAGGCACTGCAGATAAATGACATGTGTGCTGTACTGTGTGTTGCAGTGCTTGTGTACAACACAGTGGAGGGTGTAAGCATTGTCACACCTCACTGCATGCTGTGCCTACCTGTGACAGCCCTGACGGAGACAGACATGTGACACCGCTGCACAGGCAGCATAGCATGTGAAGATGTACATGTGGGCTGCACACCTTAGGCAGATGTCCACAGGTCATGTGTGCCCGCGGTAGTGTGGTTGAACCGACTATCAGACTGGACAAACACCACATGCCTGCATAACTACAGTATGACCATAGTCAACAGTCCCAGTGACAGAGTAGGCCAATGTACACTGTCCCTGCGTGCAGACCACTGGCTACTGGACACCTGGCTAGACACACACCTGGAGGGTTAATTCACCATTGAGCCATCACATGTCCCAGTCCATGTGGGCCGTACAATGTCATCACAGGGTGGTCACAATAGCAGGTGGCAAGGCAGACCCGGTGTACCAGGTGATGTGTCATGTGTGCATATGTCGACTAGCACAGCCGTTCACATGTCTGCAACATACTGGTGCACGATGTATACTGTTACATGATGAATGGAACTGCACTGTCACCCACTACAGGGCCATCTGACACAGGTGTGTTGTGACTGGTGTAACCCATGTTTGCACAGGATACACACTGCTGTTGTAGGCAGCCATGCTGGTGGCTACCAGTGATATATGCAGTGGTCATACAGACATACCGTACACAGTGTTCATGCAGGAATGTCCATTGTCGTGGACGATGTGCTGCTATGTGAATGTAGGTGTGTGTTGTGAATGTTACACATCCAGAAGACACCATCTGGTGCAGTCATGGTTGTCAACACCAGTACACACATCCACAGCAGTCAGAACCCAGTCCTGACAATGTGTGTCAGTCACCCTTGTACTGTGTGACATATGTGCACATGGCGGAACACCTCCACTGTCATCTAAGCTGGCTACATGATGGCTGGAATGTGCTGTAGAAATGTACAATGCTGGTAGCCCAATGGCGTACCTGGAATCAGACACAATGCGCTATGTCAGCCATGTAAACCATGCACAACAATGACCGCCCAACAGACACAAACAATGCATTGACACATGGAACATGTGCACATGACAACCCCAATGAGGTATGTTGCACATATTGATGTACAATTGTCATCTATGGCCATAGCATGGATGCAGACACACATACTCCACAGGTAGTACCATGTGATGTAGGTAGGGGGCATTGCTCGTGTACATGTCACAGTAGCTGTACACACACATGTCCTGCATAGCCGTCATGTAGGGGTAGCTGTGGTATGTGACTACTGGACATGCCCGTACAAATGACCATGTCCCACAGGAGATGTGTTAGGTGTGTACCACATGTGGCGTGCTGACAACAACCTGCGATGTGTACGGCTGCGGTGTACCTGTGTGACATTGTCTGTGAAGGGTGCAAAGGCATATAGTATCGTATTGCATGCACACAAGCCCCACATAGGTGCATAGCCTGAACATACAGTACAAGGAGTGTGTGGGATGATAGCAACCCACAGGTGGAGATGGAGTGCGGACGCCAGCCCACAACCACATGTGTGTGTGCGGTGTTCACGTCCACGACACATGAGCATCTGAGAGGCTAAGCGTCACAGCTGTACAGGGTTGCATGCATATATGTTCAGCAACATCCCTGTATGTCCCACCACTGGCCCGTGGACCGATGGACACCAACCAAATGTGCAGATATGAGATGTGCACAGCACATCACAGATGCCTACCGTAGAACAGGCCTACCGTGTAGACATGTGCACAGTTGGTCTCGCCAGCTGCAGTCAAACACGTTAGGTGCTGAACCACAGCAATAGTCAGGCAATGCCACAGATGGGCGTGCATGCCTCTGTGTATGTATGTCTGTGAATGCCTCCGGCATAGCAATATAGCTGTGTCACCGTTGTGAACAACAATATGAATGGGTTGTATGTGTGAGTGGTGCGTCATATGTGTATGGTCAGATCGGCGATACCATCAGTGGGCCTGCTATGTGAACATCCCTGTCCCCATACATGGATACCTCTGCTGTGCCCAACACCACATTCACAGAGGGAGGGATGGCGGTGTGTAGTGCAGCAGCAGACATGTGGGTGGCAGCGGGCACTGGATGTACACATATGTGGTACCCACATCAGTGCAGGCAGCCATCCATGTGCATGGGATAGCGGTGTGTGTCCACATACAGCACTGTGTCGATCAATATCCCAGCACATAGCACCTGCCAGGGCTACAGTGTATGCATGGATGTGTGATGCACCAGACACACCCTCAGCAAGCAGCGTACAGCATACCTCGCTTGAGGACAGTGTCCACACCATGGTGATAAACATGTTGAATGTCCATATTCACACAGCTATGACATATGCAATGGACAGCCACCCTGCCAATACCGTCAACCCCAGGTGGATCACACCCAGTGCCATGTATGTGGCATACCCTGCCATATCATGCAGACCTGACCAGCAAGGCTGCATGAGCTATCACAGTCCTACATGGTGCAATGGACAAAGGCACTCTCACTATCAACCATACACAGCAGTAATGTGGCGGTGATGCACCCTGTCATGTTACAGGTGCTGTGTGATGCTCTGCACAATGTGTGTGTGTACATGCTATGCATGGCCTTTCCTGCTAATGTGTCATGGTTACACATTGCTCCATGTCTATCACATGTGCAACACAGGTGAGCTGTGGCAAGTTGTCCAGCACCCGTACAGTGCTGTGTGGAAGTACATGGCACAACACATGCATGTGCAGGTGTCCATGTGTATGTGTACAGTGCCGCTGCTGGCGTTCACAATGTACACAGGCGTGCTGTGTACTGTCATATACACAGCGTCCAGGTGAACAGTAGCACAGTCGTCACATGGGGACCTATGCCAACTGATATGGACATAGGTGCAGCCAGGTACACATGTCCACGGCAGGCTAACATCTACATGGTGCGTGTACAGTGTGATGGGGTGGCACACAGATATGATGTGACACCCAGTGCTCAATGGTGTGAAGCCACAACATCGGCTGTGTCACTGCCACGATGCCCTTCACAGATCACTGTGCAGATGTCGTACATGTCATAGCAATGTATTTCCAACAGTATGCCAGCACAGCAGTGTGAATGTGACCTGCCACCATCATTATGTCTTCCAGATAATGCCACGTTCCGGCTTCCACCTTTCAGCCGACAGGAGGAGGAGGTGATCATTCCATACCTCCATAGTAACCACGCCGTGCTATTTAGCCATGTGCCACAGCAGGCACAGGAACGGCAGGAGATGTGGGAGGAGATGTGCAGGAGGGTGAACAGCGTGGGCGGATACAACCGCAGCTATCAGCAAATCCGCAGGCACTGCACAGACCTGATCCGGCATGCAAGACAGCGTGCGCTGCAATCGCCAGGCAACAGCGTGGGACAGGTGGTGGGCCACCAACCCAGCCCCACTCACAGCCACGGAGGAGCTCCTGGCCAGTCTGGCGACACCCGCGGAACATCACGCAGATACACTTGCGTCCATCCTGCTGGTGGGTCTCTCCCCAACTATGCGCCTGGAGCCGCATGGTAAGTCAGTGTTGCATGTTTGTATGATAGCGGCGTGGGTGTGGGTGTCATAGTACAACACATGATATAGCAATACATGCCAGGTATATGGCCACACAAGATGCAAACCATAGTATGCTATGTTGTGTTAGCAGACATGTGCATAGCACTTGCTACCACACACATGCATGATGTGACATGCACAGTGCTGACCGTGGAGATAGTAATGGCTAATGTGTATACCTTTGTGTAATGCCTTTACAGGTGCGTCTGGCGTGTCGCAAGGACAAGGGTCTGTTGCAGGTAAGTCTGTTGCTAGTCAAAGGCATGTTCTGCTGTATTGATATTCCCCATGTGTCTAGGCATGACATGCTCACCTGTGTGTGCCCCAGTCACGGTATACAGCTCGCACCACCGACACACACACCACCCATGTACAGTAGATACACCCGTTAGCGTAGAGTGGTATGACACCACACAACCTATTGGTGTGTTACGTGCATTCAGCTATGCATACAATGGTGTAGGTGTTACACAATGGCTGCATGTGTAGTATGCATTGGTATGCCAGTGCAGTATGCACACAGTACCACATAGTGAGCTGTGATCTGGCCAGAGCACAGGTGTTACCAATGTGACCCATGCCCCTGCATCGGTGCACGCGTTGTGACATGGCACATGCCATGTCCCATGCTGCGTGGATGTCTGGCTGCAGCATTGTCACACCATGACATGACCTATGCACAACATAGCAGACATCCACACTGTCAGCATATCCGTAGAGAATGTGACACCTCACACTAGTATGGTTGTATGTCACATGGGCCACCACAGGGCCGTGTGCGATGTCTACCACACACAATTGTCAATGACTCAGACAGACAAGGCCATGGTCGATACCTACAGGCATGGTGCCACACAGCACATCCACAGTGGGTAGTCACCGTTGCACCCTGTACACACATAGTGGGTTCATCACTGTAGTGGACCCCTGGACATCCGATGTAGTACACCAGTGACATGGAATGCCTCTCCACAGCTACTACAGGTGCCTCCAATGTCCACCATATCGTGCTGCTGAGCAGCTGAACTGACTTACAGACATGGCAATGTAATGCGTCCAGGTCACGCATCGCACAGACACATAGCTGTGTCCTGCTACTGTGCAGTGGCACAGAGCCCGCACTCCACACTGTACAGCTATGTACACAGCTCACAGCAATCGTACCTGCACAGACATCACTGTTACCCATACATTGTATCTGTAGACTGTACACATAACACTGCACCGTGACAGCCGTTGTGATGTGGTGCATGCGGTGGGACACCATCGTCACATGTCCACATGATACCGCACATGTTTGCGGTGTACATTACATAGTGTCGGCAGCCATGTGTACTCTCAACTCGCCCGTGGCCACACGGTGTATCACGCTGATGCATGCGAACTACCATGAATGTGTGTACTGCATGCCTACTAAATGACACCTGCCTGTTGTACTGTCCCCACCAGGGCAGTGTACATACTGCCACTATGAATGTCTGGTCTGCATTCACTGGTCTGTGTTGTGTGAATGCTGCATGCCACCTGCATTATCACATGCATGCTGTGTGTGTGTGTGTGTGTGTGTGTGTGTGTGTGTGTGTGTGTGTGTGTGTGTGTGTGTGTGTGTGTGTGTGTGTGTCTGTATTGTAACCGATGGTATGTCTTTGTATTGACAGGTGCTGTAGGTGAGTTCCCCTCCTGCGGTCAATCTGATGCTAGTGTCCCCACAGATACTAGTGGTGATGACCATGTGCATGAGGCACAGGCAGGGTCGTCACAGGCAGACACTGTGCCACTGGAGAACATCACACATCGTCCCTTTCAACCCGCTCACGGTTCAGATGCCGACACATACCCCAACACCGTTGCCCATAGATGACGGTCAGTCAGCGTCTCTTGGCCCGAGCAGGAATGTGTGGTGGCTGCAGAAGGTGTGGGTACACCGATGTTGCCAGTGTAAGGACTGGTGCAGTGCCACGCAGGCATGTGGCAGGTGCTGCTCGTGGGGAGCACCGCTAGACATACACCTGCCGTACAGGGTGCAGCAGCTGGTATAACCAGGCGCATGTTCCAGACTGTAATGGCGGCGCAGGCACATGCCGAACGGCAGAACCAGGAAGGGCAGAGGCTGCAGAGGTCCAAAATCTGTACCTTGAATGACAACATCCAGGCATTGGCGAATGCACAACAGCATCTTGCCGATGTTCTGGATAGGAGATTGGGTGACATGGCTGGTATCCTCGACCGAGGCATGGCCATCCTTGGCGTCGCAGTCCGTGCAGGAACACCACGTAGGGGTGAGGCATAGGGCACGTGGGCGTGTGCCAGCAACACCACCTGCTGCAGGTCAGCGTGTGCGTGCCACCTCCCATGCCCACCCAGACAGTGCTGGTAGCAGCAGCAGTGCAGCTGCTACTACACCATCCACACCAGGACAGAGCAGGCCTCGTGGACGTGGCCCTGGGCGGCCCCGTCGTGGGCACGTTTCCAGCGGACATGTGACATCGGAGAGTGGACAGTCCGTACCTCCACCCGGTCGTGCCCGTGCGACCCCAGGCAGGCGCGGGTCACGTCGCCGCCGGCGGACACAGTGAGCCGTAACACCTGCACTGTACAGTCAGGGGCTGCCAAGCATACCCCGTGTAGGCATCACAGATGACTGAACTGTGTACACACACACCCACACACAGCAGACACAACTGTAGGGCTCCACCACACCCACATGCAATCTACATAGTCATGCCCACTCAATGCACAGGCCCTTACACACACACATGATGTCATCCATTGGTACAGCCCATGCCTGTGGCACACATATCACCCTGTGCATATGATGAAGTCTCTGCCGCATAACTGTGAGCTACACCATCACTGCGGTTAAGCTAACATATTCTGATGCACAGGGTGGACACGATAGTGAGAGGTGTATGTGATACCTGTGTCCGCATAGTGCGTGATGTGTATGTTGTGGTGTGTGTGTATGGCTGGCGACAGGTGTGTATGTGATGTGGGTTGTGCACGGACATCATGCAGCAGACATACCATGCAGGACAGGTGCAGCATTCATTGATATGTGTACACAGTATGTGTGGTGGTTACATGTGTAGCACCATGTCGGTGCAGTTAACCCGTATGATACTGATGGTGTACTTGCACGTGCCTACTGGGAGCACTGTAATTAGTTCCCCACGTGTAGTGGTGGGGTACCCACAGGCATGTCTGGCAACATCAGCATAGCACAGTTACCCGCATCCGGCATGGACCCTACATAGGTACATAGGCGCACATGAACGTAACAGGATATGTGCCCTACGACATGTGTGGACCTAGCATGACTGTGTGTGGCGTCTAACACCCCTCAGGATGGGGATGCCATATCCATCAGTCCCCAGTCCCTGGTCTAGCAGTGACACACAGATGTTGCCTGGCGCATAACTATCGTCACACATCCACCGTCATTAGCAGTCCTGGGCGAAGGCAGTCAGGGCCTTTCCTTCACATGGCCTGGCACTCCTCCCGTGTTGTAGGGGGTGTCTGGCCGTTAACCCTGTTCCCCAGCCGTCCCACTCATCTTTGTGTTGAGGTGTTTGACAGTCGCTTCTGTGCCCGTGTTTGCATGGAGCCTGGGAGGTGGAATGTGCCCATGTCACCCAGGTCAGACATGGCCGTGTATGCCAGGCACAGATCACCATGGAGCAGATGTGCTGTGAAGATCTACAGCGGTGTCCCCTTGGCCGTGCAGCTTGTGACACATGTCCTAGCACCGTCATCCCGTCTTGTGGAGCGTTTGCGGTCCTTCCGAGTGCTGCAGGCGTCAGGTTAGCTACAGGCCACATGTGCCATTATGCGCAGTCATTGCTCTGGTGTGTGATGTGTACAGGGGTACAATGAACACCCTGATGTGGTTGCGATTCCATCCAGACCAGGAGGCCACAATGGAATGTCTTCACACCCACATTGCCATTGTGTGTGTTGACAGAGGTTGCCGACAGGTGTGGTAGCCATTTCCTGAACATGTCCACCATCTTTAATGGCGTACCACCTACATGTGACATTGGGACGAACATGTCCTTCACACTGGGTAGGGCTGCACCTTCTCTGGCATTTAGTAGCAGGCCATGGCTCTGGCACCAGTCATCCATGTCTATGGCGCCCTAGGTGGATGTCCGTGTAACATGGGGTGTTGGGTATGTTGGCGGTGCGTAGTCATCTGCATACCTTGTCTGCTACAATCCCCTATGATTGCATGCACATTGGAAGGTCGGATGCCATATGGCAGGGGGCCCAGGAGTGAGCCCTGTGGGCCTCCACTGGGTCCAGATATGAGTGTGACAAGGCACCTTGAGCACCAACCCTGTGTGGTGTGACCTCCAACCTGTCTGAGAAGCATCGGGTGACATATGTCCCCACATGTATGCTGGCGAGCCTTTCCATGGGTCCCATGTGTAGTGTGCTCTGAACGCTCCCACCAGGTCATGGTACTGTGTGCAAACCCACGTATCCCCATCAATGGCCTTGGTGACCACTCCAGACTGGGCGAGCAGGTTCGGGAGGCAGGATCCGCCCTTGACTATGTAGTTGTGGGTATGTTCGGTATTGGCTGTACACGCTATCTGTAACCATGGCCACCTGTATGGACCTCCCACAGCTTTGCAGACAAGGCTTGTCAAGCGTATAGGGTGTGGCTGTTGACAGTCCATAAGAGCACTACCCTGGCATAGTGGGACCACAGATGCCATATGGCATCCATTGGGGACATAGCCCATAGTAAGGCTAACATGACACAGTGGCGCATGTGTGGGCCGAGGGCCTCAATGAGGATGGGTAGCACACAGCCAGGGACACCATCGGTGCCCATTGCTGGCGTGTCAACCGCCATAGAGATATGGGATCACTCCAGGCCATATGAGATGTTTGGGAGGATACACTCTGGTGGGATGGATATGTTCCCTCTTGGGGGATGTATGCATGGAACATGTCCTCTGGTTTGCAGACAATGTCTGTGGGTGCAGTGACTGTTGTACCATTCTGGACCATTTCCAGCCAAGTCTGTGTGCCCCAACCATGTCCTTACCACAGTTAGGGAAGGCCCTATGGTTGTCTCATGTGCCCTCTGCAGTACCACTCCCACAGCGGCCGTGGATGATGGTATGTGGGGCCGTATGGTGGCGCCGGTATGAATGGGTGATGGTTTCCCTGGTACTGTCATTGCTCTGCCATGTATTAGCTCAACTGTTGATGTACAGGTAGTCAGTGGCTGCGGTCCACCACACCATGTGCCTACCTGTGGTGGACAAGGTCCTGATGTCATCATGTTTGCCTGTTGCAGACATGCATGTGGAGTGGTCAGGAAGGCATTTGTTAGGCGTTTGCGGTCTGGCCTGTGTTCAACACTGGCATGGAGGACTTGTAGGGTACCACACGGGTCGTATGATGTGTGTGGTTTTCTGTGGAGAGGTCATCACTGAGGTCCCCCATGCTGGTGTTGGTTACAGGATGTGGATGACCAGTGGATCCACTATACGGTCTTGCATCACCATTGAGGGCTGTACATCCTGTGTGGGGCATATCCTCACCATGTGTGATGGGCAGAACTGTCAGACATCCCCCCCTAGTATGTATGGTGCATGGCTGTTTAACAGTGGCCAGGTGTGTGAACACCTGGGACTGCTGGCGTAGTGTGTTGTGCCATGGGTAATGTTCCCAGGCTATGTATGGGTGGTTCATGTCACCCAATACGGTGCTGTTGTGAGAGCATGCCCACTCACCAGTGTCCTCAGGACATCTGTGAAGGTATCCTGTGTTTGGGAGGGTTGTCTGTAGCATGCAACAAACTGTAGGCCAGTCCTACACATGGTTAATTGCACCTAGATATTCCCGCAGCAGCGGCCACGTCTGTGGCATGGCGGGTTGCTGTTGTGTGGCTGGACACACAGGGCGGTCCACATTCCGCCACCCATGCCGTCGCACCATGTGTATGCATGTCTGCTCTGTGCCGACTCTAAGTGTCTGAGCATGCCCAGTAGGCAGCTGTGTAGATAGACACACAGCACAGTGCACACCCGCCCGTCTGCAGTTATACCCGGGTGCATGCCTGTATCCCGCATAGCGGCCACGTCTGTGGCATGGCCAGGTTTCTGTTGTGTGGCTGGACACACACGTCGGTCCACATTCCGCCACCCATGCCGTCGCACCATGTGTATGCATGTCTGCTCTGTGCCGAGTCTAAGTGTCTGAGCATGCCCAGTAGGCAGTGATGTACTGATCAGTAGTTACTTGTTATTCCCGACTGCAGCACTAGCGTGTTGGTGTGCGGCGACCTTGGGATGGTAACAGACTGCGTGACTGCGCACTCTGTCCTAACTCGATCGGGCGCATTGCCTCTGCAAATGATACCACTCACGTAGGGTATGCCTCCTGACAGCGCTCTGCTCAGTAAACTTCGGTGGCAGCGTTCTGTAAATGCTTCATACTGTAGTGTGTTCATGTAGATAGGCGTAGGTTCGTCCCCGTCCCTTCCGTGTGTGTGTGTGTGTGTGTGTGTGTGTGTGTGTGTGTGTGTGTGTGTGTGTGTTTCCAGCTGCCTCTGCGACTGATCATGCTTTTAGACGCTCCGCAACACATGCCTTGGCTATTGCCAACTATTGTCTTCGGGTGGCGTCAGCAGCCTACAAGTATCGTGTGACAGCGCTCTGTTCAGTAAAGTCGGTAGCGTTCTGTAAATGCTTCATACTGTAGTGTGTTCATGTAGATAGGCGTAGGTTCGTCCCCGTCCCTTCCGTGTGTGTGTGTCTCTGTGTGTGTGTGTTTCCAGCTGCCTCTGCGACTGATTATGCTTTTAGGCGCTCCGCAACACATGCCTTGGCTATTGCCAACTATTGTCTTCGGGTGGCGTCAGCAGCCTACAAGTATCGTGTGACAGCGCTCTGTTCAGTAAAGTCGGTGGCGCGTTCTGTAAATGCTTCATACTGTAGTGTGTTCATGTAGATAGGCGTAGGTTCGTCCTCGTCCCTTCCGTGTGTGTGTGTCTCTGTGTGTGTGTGTTTCCAGCTGCCTCTGCGACTGATTATGCTTTTAGTCGCTCCGCCACACATGCCTTGGCTATTGCCTACTATTGTCTTGCGGGTGAGGTCAGCTGCCAACAAGTATCGTGTGACAGCGCTCTGTTCAGTAAAGTCGGTAGCGTTCTGTAAATGCTTCATACTGTAGTGTGTTCATGTAGATAGGCGTAGGTTCGTCCCCCGTCCCTTCCGTGTGTGTGTGTCTCTGTGTGTGTGTGTTTCCAGCTGCCTCTGCGACTGATTATGCTTTTAGACGCTCCGCAACACATGCCTTGGCTATTGCCAACTATTGTCTTGCGGGTGACGTCACCAGCCTACAAGTATGCCTCTGACAGCGCTCACGTCAGTTAACTCGGTAGCGCGTTCTGTGAATGCTTCATACTGTACTGAGTTCATGTAAATAGGCGTAGGTTCATCTCCCGTCCCTTCCGTGTGTGTGTGTGTGTGTTTCCGTTGCTTTCGCAAATACAACTGAATAAGCAAATCCTTAAAGTGTTCACAATCAACAGTGTGATATTTAAAATCATGTTAAGACTCACATTGTTGATTGTGAACATTCTTAGACATAGCTGTTTTTCTGCACACGTTGTGGAAACAACGAAAACGTTGCATGTTGTAATGAACTGTTTAAATGTTACGAAGACTTGTGTTGTGTCGAACTACGGGGACTATTCTTGCTGCAGGTTGCTGGTTTGTTTGTGTTTCAT
Source organism: Protopterus annectens (assembly GCF_019279795.1). Lineage (NCBI taxonomy): Eukaryota > Metazoa > Chordata > Ceratodontiformes > Protopteridae > Protopterus > Protopterus annectens. The sequence continues at coordinate 649,908,801 of NC_056743.1, forward strand.
AGTACAATATCATGTATCGTGTGTTCATAGTATGCTTTCTGTGATGTTGACATGTGTGTGTTTCGTTAGCGATGCGTCTCTGCTTTCTATGCTGTGGCTACATCTCCATTGCTCGCATAGACAGTGACAAATGGAAGTGTAAGGGTGGACATTTAAAGCCTGGATACTTCCATGTTATGTGTAAGTCTCACGGGGCCACGGGTGCTAGCGCATACATGTCTATGAAGTACCTTTGGATACCATATCACGACCTGTCGTGGACGAAATGTTTAAGTTGACTGTTCCATCTACCTATGTGTGACATGGTTTGTGGCCATAGGGTGCCAACAAGTCTTCCCTGTTCATTGGGTGTTTGCCATGGGCTATTGACATCACTCCTATTAATTCACGAAGGATGTCTTTCATTGTTAGCAGCCATAGTTTGACCATCGTATGTCATTCCCAGCAGGCGTGGAGATTGTGCCATTGGTATGTTTACACAGGTGACCCATCTGTTCCACTGTATGGGCGTGTGATCCCCATAGATGTGCTGGCAGATTGAGTGCTGTATGCGCGGTATCTGCCCATCGGTCTGGCTTTGAATGGGGAGTGTCTACTGTAGACCCTATCTGTATTCCCTGGGTTATGCCTTGCAACAGCTGTGGGATTCCCCCAGGTTTGCAGCTATGGGTGCCATCTTGGCCGTCGTTTGTCCATCCATGGGAACTGCCTACTGGACACTAGTATCGGGCTGTCAACATTTCACAGCTGCATTCTCCATTTCCGGTGGATGATCGGTATTAGTATTGCGAATGCGCATATGCCATGGCCACGTCCGCTGCAGGCGGGACAACGAATCATCTGCCAATCCACACCGACACCCATTTTGCATACCCACGATCCCATGTCTGCAACCCTCGACAGTACCCTTGCACACCCTTCATGTGTGCGGAAATGGGATGTGAACGTTCGTGTATGGTCGCAGCAGTCTGGGGAGTCCTATTCCTAAGTCCAGCACTTCATGGGCGGCTGTCATCACCCTTGAAGGCGCTTGTGGTGCATATATCTACCTGTGCCGTAGTCACGGCTGTCACCTCTTCCGGTTCACACTATGTTGCCCACACTTACTTAAGGAGTATTTTTGGGTCCTGCAATGGACACCGATGTGCATATGTAAAGTTTAGAACATGTTGGACTGTGTCCATTCGGCCAGTGGGTTTGACTGCCGCCGTATGTTCCCCAGTCCCGGATGTCTGTCCGCCTACCCATATTATGTAGTGCTAAGGAACCCGTGTCCTTCCACAATTTACCCATATGGTGTTACTGTAGTACTGCAGGTTGGCAACTGCTTTAGATAATCCTCAGAGGTACCATTGTGAACTATCCGCCACTGTATTGTCATTATAACACAGCGGTACATGTAGAACCTATTTATTCATGACAGTATGTTGTTTATGTGTGGGAGCCATATTTTAACGATAGTATGACCTTCCTAGTTGAGGTTGTTGGTGTGCCATTAATATGTGTTCCACAGGTCGCACGTATGTTCCGCAGAGTGGGCGGGTGATCCCCACATACTTGATAGCACCTTGGCTGCTGTATGCGCTGGGATTCGCGGCAGGATGGATGTCTACGGGGTGTATCTACTGTTGTTTCCATCTGTATGTCCTGTGTCATGCCTTACTACGGCTGTGTGATTCCACCAGGTTTGCTATTATGGGTGCCATCTTGTCCGTACGTTTGTCCATCCTTGGGAAATGCCTACTGGACACTGATGTAGGGCTGAACACATTTCACACCTGCCTTTAGCATTACCCAATGGATGCTTTGCATCCTTACTGGGGACTAAGGCACGTCCTGTACCCGCAGCCCTCCCACGGGGCGGGACAACGGATTATCTGCCAAACAACAGCCCCATTTTGCATACCCAGGATACCATGGCTGCAACCCCCCACGGTACGCATGACACATCCTTCATGTGTGCGGAACTGGGATATGGACGCACATGTATGGACACGGCAGTCTGGGGACCTCTGTTCATATGTCCTGCATGTCATGGGCAGGTATCATCAACCTTAAACACGCTGGTGGTGCATATGTCTAGCTGTGCCGTAGTCACGGTTAGTACTCTGATTGGCTGATCCCGATGGATAGCAGACAAGCGCCGTAATTTTGGAGTCCTACAATGGACACCGATGTGCATTTGTAAAGTGTAGAGCGTGTTGGACTGTCACCATCTGGCCAGTGGTATTGACTGCCGCTGTATGTTCCCCAATCGTGGATGTCTGCTTGACTACCCATCGTTTGTATGACATGGCCTATCTATATCCACGTGCCAGTATGCGGAAATACAGCAAACCTTGCGTCCTGCCCATCTTCATAAGCGACATTATGGAACATATATCGGCAAAAACAGACAGGGTCAGGTCGCCATGACTCCACAGTGTCAGAATACTGAGCCCTTTCACCTCATACCATGGGGCATCGTCGAGATGCGGAATGCATGACATAGCCGTCCCTTATACACTTCCTTCAGAGTCGGTTTAAAGCGAAATAATCAATAAACCTGCTCATAGTTAGGTGGACAGTGCTCCAAGTCTTGATTATAACGTGACATATACATATCAGTGTTGCATGCCTTACTTCATGGAAACAATAATACGGCAACAATGTGTTAATATATATACAATATTGGTAAATACAATCAGTATCCTGACACATAGTTGATAATTGTTGTGAGTGCACCTTAGAATGTAGTGTGTTGATCAGGATATTGTATATCAATGTGTATAATAGTAGCATTACGATAACAAAGCATGGAATCAATAAGTACTATTTAAGCATATATTTTACAATTATGAATGTAAATGTGTGGAGGAGACATCCGTAACCTTCCCTGGTTCCACTGGATCACACACGCACTTTTTCGCATGTCCGGATTGTGGGTTACGCGCGGGCGCACATGCATATCCGTAGTCCGTTTATATATGTTTACAGTGTCTGTGTGGTTACGTGTTTTGCGTTACTTGTGACTATTCGGTAACATATGTCTGATCCGGTTGACGGGCGTGTGCAGAAAGCACTTACAGCTTTATATATGTAACAGTCTTTGCAGCATGGGCGCTTACGTACGTGCACATCTATATGTTCTATAGTCGTAATTCAAGCGTGACTGCATTCACGTTTGCGGTTACTGTGACCAGTACCGTTAGCTGTTCGTTGTCATTAATATGCATACCCACGGTACCTATGTACATTTACATATCCCCCGCACACACGCGTCACAGGCATCCATTCTCCTGCTGGGAAAGGTGCGGTACTGCATGTTGAACATTCCTAATTCCCCTCGCTCATGGCCCAGGATGCATATGTCGTCACCGCAGGGCTGTTCAGATGACAGCTGCTTATATCCCATACGCATACAGGCCTTGATTGTCAGGGTGTTGCTGTGGTGCTTTGAGTTTGGTCTTGTCCCCCCACTCTTCGGGACTGCTCTGTCCCTCGTCGCCTGTTAGATGAGTCACATGGGCACGTTTTGTCCGTGTCCATGGTACCATGTCACGCCCCCCCCCAATTATTCGTAACCGTGTGCGCCGATTGGCCGGTGTACCCGTTGTAGATCTTGTTATACTAATTGCACACGGTCTGGTCGAACTGACCAATTTCCATTACTAACCCTCCGTATGTATGGCCTGTGTCGCAATATTACAAGGGTTTACCATTGCGTGACGGCTTTCACTGAGCCACAGACATGTCCATTGCTTGGTTTGGGCCGGTTCCGCTGTGCTACACACATTTAACATGGCGGAACAGGTTGAACAGCTCAGCCACGAGGACATCGGGTTCTCCGTCGCTGTCTAGTATTGAATGTCTATGTGGAGTTTGTTTCACAAAGCGAGACAATGTCGACATTGTTAACGGACATCTCGCGCAGTACGTCCGCACCGCCGCGGGTGACGTATGTCTGCCTTTGGGCGGCGAACAGGCATTATGCTGTGCCATTATGTCTGGGGATATATGGTTTCCTGACATAGATGATATGCCATACTAGCAATGACCCTAGCAATGACCCGCGTCTGGGTGTGGGTACTGCTGTATTACCCACGGGAAGAGTGGCCTTAGGTTAAGTGGTGCCCTAGGCAGAAGTTGCCACCGATACATCACCCGCTACCCCCTCCTGGTCTACCTACACCAAATAGAGTCTGGAAAGGTGCCGGTAGAGCAACACCCTAGGCGGCTACCTACTTGGCCTATGCCTAAGGCCGGCTATGTGTGTGGTCCCTTGGGCATCGGACTCGAGCGTGCCACGTCTGCCGTGGGTATGTCCAGCATTACCCACATCCAGCCCCAAGGCAGTCAACACAGCATCCATGGGTCCAGATGGTGTCCCAGCTGTGTACTCCAGGAACTCTATGGGGAATTAAACCCACACTTAGGACAGCTGTTTAATCTTAGCCTCACCTCAGGATACGTACCTGAGTAGTAGCACAGGGCGACTGTAGTCACACTCCACATAGATGGTGCCTCCACTGACCCTGGTTATTACCATACCATTAGTTTGACAAGCCTTATCTGCAAAGCCATGGAGATGGATCATAATGGAACACATAGATAAAGACATAGGGGACTCGCATACTTTGGATACAACCCAGTTTAGCTTGGTCAGAGTCAGATCATGCCTTTACACGTGTTTCAGTTTGTAGAATGAGTCACCAAGGCCATTGATGAGGGTAAAGCAGTCCATACAGCCTACCTCAACCCGGCAGAGGCCTTGACACAATACCCCCCTCGGGTATAATTGATAAACCCGTCATCTTGAATGTAAATCCATACATCGCCATATGGGTTGCAAACTGGCTAAGTCACAGAACACACATGGCCATAGTTGCTGGCGCCATGTCATACTCACAGCCAGTCACAGGTGGTGTCCCATGGGGCTCAGTCCTGGGTCCACTATTTCCAGCATCTCGTTTCCAATGTACACGCATACACAGGGGTTATGGGTGACAATGTTTGCAGATGACTGCAAACCGGGTGCCAAAGTCAGACACACATCTGACACAGATATCCTTCAGGAGTGCCTCACAGATGTGGATAAGTGGTACCAGAGACATGTCCTACAGCTAAATGCCAGGAAATGCATAGGCATACCCTTCGGGAAGAACAAGGTTACCCGAGCTACCATATAGGTGGCAATCCACTGAGCACAGAGGGGTTACCAGTGATCTGGGGACACGTGTTGTTGTTAACCGTTCGTTAGACACACATGTTGCTAACATAGTTAGGTAGACCTTCCACATTGCCCACATCATCATGAAGGGATTCACATCTAGATCAGGGAGGTCATTGTCCCCTTGTACTCATCACTCATTAGACCTATGATTGGGTACAATGCCCTGTTCAGAATGTATCTGACCCAACACCTGCAGCAGCTGGAAAGGCACCAACAGTTCATCGACAAACAGATGCAGGGTCTCAGGTATATGTGTTATACTGACCGACTGAAAGAATTCCAGCTGTATACAGTTGCATACCACTTGCCCAGAGGTGACCCGTGCCTGGCATACAAGGCTATGTCGAACCCAGATCTGATGACTATGCTTCACGTAAATAAGTTAGATCCCTCAGAACCACAAGGGCAGCTGGCGTACACCTTGACACTGTCATTAATCGAACGTGTTGTTGGGACAGATTCATCACCCAGACACTCACTATGCTGTGGAACAACATCCCAGTACATGTGAGGGCAAGCACCTCGCTGGCCTTGTGTTAGTATTTAGACATGGATGTCTGAATTGATTTATTTAAGTAACCTTCTAAATGAATATTTACATTAGCACATTGTGAATCTTTACATTTCGTTGGTCTATTTTACATTAGTCATAATCATACGGTTTATGTGTATATATTATGGTTCATTTATATTACTAGGTGTCTGCAGTTCTGTTAATATATTGGCACAATCCGTAGGACATATATATGTATCTTACACAGTCAGACATTTGGAAAACATTTTATGTTGGTTCATCTTTCATATATGTACATATATTTCTATTTTCCGATGAAGACTGTACCTTTGAAGCAATGTCTGATGTCCTCACTGTGTGGGATCTGTAACCCAAGTAAGGTTTGTTTGCTTGTCTGCCTTTAAGGCATGTAATTAGTACCTAGCACATCTAATGTACTGACCAATTAATGCTTTTAAATGTAGTAGGTTGGACTGCATTGTATGTATTCTGAATAAGTCTGCTTATGAAGCAGGCGAAGTGGGCTCAATAGACTATGGTGACTGCCTTTAATTCTTGGTGTGCTCTGGTGGTCACTGGCGGTCCCTACAGTACCTCGTCTTTGCTTTGGACTTCATCGGCTGGTTGTCTGTGTTTGTTGTATGGGGAATGTCAACTGTAGTCCCTATGTGTATTACTTGTGTAATGCCTTACTACGGCAGTGTAATTCCACGGGTTTGCAGTTATGGGTGCCATCTTAGTCATACGCTTGTCCATCCATGTGAATTGCCTACTGTACACTGGTATAGGGCTGTACACATTTCACACCTGCATTTTGCATTCTCCGGTAGATGGTTTGCATTATTAGCGGAGAGTGGCGCATGTGCTACGCACATCCCTCCCAGGCGGGCGGACAAAGGATTGCCTGCGAAACAACACCGAGGCCAGATTCTACATACCCAGACTCCCTTGACTGCAACAGTGGACAGTACCCATTACACATCCTTCATGTGTGCGGGACTGTGATGTGGGCGCAGCTGAATGGACCCGATACCCTGGGTATTTCTGTGCATGTGTGCTGCATTTCATGGACAGCTATCATCAACATTGAACACGCTTGCGTGCATATGTGTACCTGTGCCGTGGTGGCGACAATGAGATCACGTGAGTAATGCAGGAAGCTAGCAGGCATTCTCTGAACAGAATTTTTGGGTCCTACAATGGACACCGATGTGCATATGTCAAGTTAGATGTTGCTGGACTGTGTCCACCTGCCCAGTGCTTTTCACTGCTGGTGTATGTTCCCCAATCGCGGATGTCTGTTTGACTACCCATTCCACATGGTGCTACATAACCAGGTGATTTAGTACTGTGAACAAATGACATACATCCAAAGATGCTGGTTAGCAACTGCTTCATATAAACCTCAGACATCCCAATGGGACATATCCGTCACTGTATTTCCAATATAACACCACGGAACATGTTGATTACCTATGTATTCATTTAACCATGTTGTCTTCATAGGTGGGAATGCCATAGTTTACATATCCTACGTGGCGTTGTGTGTGTGCCATTAGTATGTGTTCCACAGGTCGCACATCTGTTCCGCTGTGCGGTAGCGGGTGCTCCTCATTCTGTTGCTGGCAGATTGAGTGCTGTGTACGCCGGTGTTGGCACGACGGTCCGGCTTTGTATGTGGAATGTCAACTGTAGTCCCTATGTGTATTTCCTGTGTTATGCCTTACGCGGCTATGTCATTTACCCGGGTTTGCAGTTGTGGGTGCCATCCTGGCCATACGGGTGTCCATCCATGACAATTGCCTACTGGACACTAGTATAGGGCTGTACACATTCCACACCTACATTTAGCATTCTCCGGTGTATGGTTTGCATTATTAGCGGAGAGTAAGGCAGGTGCTACGCACACATCCCTCCCACGGGGCGGGAGAAAGGATTGCCTGCGAAACAACACCGAGCACAGAGTCTACATACCCAGAATCCCTTGACTGCAACAATTGACAGTACCCATTACACATCCGTCATGTGTGCGGGACTGTGATGTGGGCGCAGTTCTATGGACCCGGTACCCTGGGTATTTCTGTGCATCTGTGCTGCATTACATGGACAGCTATCAGCAACATTAAACACGCTTGCGGTGCATATGTGTACCTGTGTCGACAATGAGTTCAGTTAGGTGATGAAAGAAGGCGGCATTCCTGTCTTTAGACAAATTTTTGGGTCCTACAATGGACACCACTGTGCATATGTAAAGTTTAGAGCTTGTCGGACTGTGTCCTTGTGAGCAGTGGGTTTCACTGATACTGTGTGTTCAGCAATCGCGGATGTCTGTTGGACTACCCATTCCACATGGTGCTACATAACCAGGTGATCTAGTACTGTGGACAAATGACATACATCCAAAGATGCTGGTTAGCAACTGCTTCATATAAACCGCAGACATCCCAATGGGACATATCCGTCACTGTATTTCCAATATAACACCACTGGAACATGTTGATTACCTATGTATTCATTTAACCATGTTGTCTTCATAGGTGGGAATGCCATAGTTTACATATCCTACGTGACGTTGTGTGTGTGCCATTAGTATGTGTTCCACAGGTCGCACATCTGTTCCGCTGTATGGTAGCGGGTGCTCCTCAGTCTGTTGCTGGCAGATTGAGTGCTGTGTACGCCGGTGTTGGCACAGCGGTCCGACTTTGTATGTGGAATGTCAACTGCAGTCCCTATGTGTATTTCCTGTGTTATGCCTTACCGCGGCTGTGTAATTTACCCGGGTTTGCGGTTGTGGGTGGCATCTTGGGCATACGGTTGTCCATCCATGACAATTGCCTACTGGACACTAGTATAGGGCTGTACACATTTCACACCTGCATTTAGCATTCTCCAGTGGATGGTTTGCATCATTAGCGGATAGTATGGCAGGTGCTACACACACATCCCTCCCACGGGGCGGGACAAAGGATTGGCTGCGAAGCAACACCGGGCCAGAGTCTACATACCCAGAATCCCTTGACTGCAACAATCGACAGTACCCATTACACATCCTTCATGTGTGCGGGACTGTGATGTGTACGCAGTTCTATGGACCCGGTACCCTGGGTATTTCTGTGCATCTGTGCTGCATTACATGGACAGCTATCATCAACATTAAACACGCTTGCAGTGCATATGTGTACCTGTGACGACAATGAGTTCAGGTGCGTATTGAAAGAAGGCGTGAATCTGGTGTGATGTCAATTTTTGGGTCCGACAATGGACACCACTGTGCATATTTAAAGTGTAGAGCTTGTCGGACTGTGTCCTTGTGAGCAGTGGGTTTCACTGATGCTGTGTGTTCAGCAATCGCGGATGTGTGCTTGACTACCCATACTGTGTTGTGCTACAGGAACCATGTCTTCCGACACCAGAAACCAATGCTATACATCCAATGTTGCAGGTTAACAACCACTTTCATACCATACCCAGAGGTCACGATTGGGAGGTATTGCCACTTTATTATCGGAACAACACCCCCAGACTGTGTACATCACGGGAACTTTAGGCCAGTCTTACTGGCCATTTCCAATTGTAATTAGCAGACACGTGTCAATACATGTATGATAAGACATATTGTCATGCAGAAGTTGATCTATGTTATTTGGACATTGGCTTCTGCTTTTGGCATCCGTTGCTGTGAGTGTTGCCAGTTACCATACACATTGCTTGCTCAGAGGCAGACTACACAATTCTGCGCACTACTGTGGTCTCCTTTAAGGACCCTGAGCCAGTGGTCGATGATACGGCAGCCACTGCATCAATCACATTTGCCATCTACCAGTACCTACAGGACTGCATGAGCCAGTCATTCACTTACCCAACTGTGGTTCACTGTACCAATGCCAAGCATCCAGTGTGGTGTACCCCAGCCATACACAGAATGTACAACACGAGGAGGTGGCTACTACAAGGTGGAGCAGACACCTTGTGAGGTATGACACCCTTGGTCATCATATGTGTAGACTTACACACTGTCATGAAATAGTCCAGGGCACATTCCACAGATATACCTACATGGACCTGGCTAACAATCATACCACCTTCAGTTGCTATGCTCGACACCTGGGAGCTCACTCCCACATATGCTCTGACTGGGTTCACATAGAGGTGGGGTTTACTCAACATACACACATTGCCAACATACAGGCTGACAAGTCCAGTGAGGACATCTCCACACCCTCCCCACACATGAGGAGATGTGTGTACCAGTGGTTTGTGGTCACCAAATGTTCTGTGACACACAGGTGGGACATGCTCTCTCCAGGGTAGTGGACATAGCATCCATGAGACCAGCTGGTGACCCGCTGTGTACTCCACTATCTCAGTTATGAATTGGACCCACAGTTAGGACAGCTATTTCTTTGTAGCCTCACCTCAGGTAGGGTACCCAGGTTGTGTCACATGGCAACTGTAGTCCCACGTCACAAGGCCAATACCTCCACTGAGGCTGGTTATTACTGTCCCATTACCCTGAGGAGACCTATCTGCAAAGACATGGGGAGGGATCATACTGTGGCTCGTACATGACTGCATAGGGGACATACATACTTTGCCTCACACACGGTTTGTCTTGTTCAGGAGGCGGTTCATGCCTTTAAAGCATGGTTGACATTTTCGGGACAGTCGCCGAGGCCACTGATGGGGTGTTGCAGTCCATACAGCCTACCTCGACCTGGCAAAGCCCTTCATCACATTACCCCCTCAGGTATCGTTGATAAACCCATTGGCTGGGATGTGAACACGCACATCACAGAATGTGTTGTAAACTGTCTATGTGACACAACCCACACGGTCATAGTTGCTGGCAGCATATCAGACCTACTGCCTGTCACAAGTGGTGTCCCATGGGGCCCTTCCATGTCTGCACTCCTGTCATACACCTACATTTTCACGGTACAGGCACACACAGGGGTGCTATGGGCAACAGTGTTTGTAGATGACTGCAAAACAGGTGCCATAGTGGGACAGACATCTGACACAGATATCCTTAGAAGGGGCCTCCCAGGTATGCATATCTGCTGTCAGGGACATGTCCCACAGCTAAATGCAACGTCATGCAACATCATACCTGTGGAGAACTACTAGGTCACCCCTGTCCAGCATATAGGTGGCTGTCCACTCAGCACAGGGGTGATTACCAGGGATCAGGGGACAGTGTTTGGCGGTCACCATTCATTCCACACACACGTTGCTATCGTGGTTGTGTGGGTCTTCTACATTGCCCACCTGTTGGTGCAGGGATTCACATCTACATCAGGCTAGGTCATTGTCTCCTTGTACCCATTACGTGTTACACCTATGATCTACTACATTGCCCCATTCAGACTGTATCTGACCATACACCTACAGCAGCTGGGAAGCCCACATAGGTTGATTGTTGTACAGATGCAGGATGACACCATTTTGTGTAATGCTGCCCCACATGTAGGAGACCTGCCACATCACGTCACATACCTGCTGTTTAGTGTTGACCTGTGCCTGACATACGAGGCCATGTCAACCCATATGTCATGTGTATGCTTCACCTACTGTATCCGCATCCCTCAGAATCACTAGGGCAGGTGACATTTACCTTGTCACGGTCATTAATGGGATGTGTTTGAGTGACACATATATCACCCAGACACTCATTATGCTGTGGATCTACATCACAGTACATGTGAGACAGACATCCTTCCTAGCCTTGTTCGCAGCTATGTTGTCCATTGGATGGAGAATTGCAGGTATAGGCCAGGGATTACATCATTATCAGTGCTTGACGGAGATACAGCAATATCATGGGTATTTCATCTGAAGCACAGAAGGTTGGCAAAGTCATCCTAACTATGGTGTAGTATTATGGCTGGGCCTGGGACGATGGCCTACCCTGTACCTATGGACGTGTGAACCTATATTCATAGTTTGTCACATGTACAATTGTCTATCCACTATACTCTTTCGCCACTGTATATTTCTGTGGCACATGATTGTCCTCTGTATTACATGCAGGTATGCTGTGTACGTTGCACATACGTCACAGTTGATGACAGTGTATCTGTGTCCCTAACACTGTGATACTGAGGACTACCACACATCCTTCACAGCATTACATGCATATGTCCATTCTATTCTTCTTTGGCCTATGGGGGTGTTAAGGCAAACATTACTCAAGTCCCTGTTTGTGCATGCTTCATGTTGGTGTTTGACCAGGCTCCGTTGCAGTCATGTGTTGGACAGTAGTGTGTCTGTGTGTTTGCCATGTGTTTTATTGCGGTACATCTGTGGGAGGTGTAGTTGGCACATGTTCCTCTTTGCAGGGACACCCATCCTGGGGTTTGTGTCATGCATCTGCACTTGGCACGTGCCATATGTCCTGTACTATTCCCACAGTCGTGTATGCCTTCATGCACTACTACTGCGTGTTACTGGCTGTGTGTATGTGGTACACATGGACATTGTGATGTTTGGCTTGACCTATTCCCATGCTAGAACGTAAACATCTGTCAATTAAGTCTTTTAAATCAAACTGTAACACTCATTCGTATTTTCAAAATGACACTCATTAACACAGGAAGCTGGGATTAATAACATTTTACTACTGTGCAGCAGGAGGCAAAGGAGTATGCAGTAAAAGTTTAGACATTTGTTCAACTCTATACATGTTACATCTGTATGAGCATTCTGTATACTATCATCTTTTGCACACATTAATGATGTGGTCAGTCACAAGGCATTTACATTGCTAGAGTACAGAACATTGTATTCCTACAACAGTGCTCAGGTAATGCTTATTACATGTTTTCCCATGAGGATAGCCCAACCTTGCGAGCCACATATTCAGTTAGACTGTACTTTGGTAAATTCTGCTCTGTCACGGTTCCAACACTGTTCATATCCAGTCCTCACTCCGTGTCCTACTAGGTTCCTGTGTCTCTCTGCTGAGCAGCTGTACTCTGTGTTACAGCTCACAAGCCTATCCTCCTCAGTGGAAGGATGACAGATATACCTGTACATACATGTATTATTCTGTAACCGAGCAGATGAGTAATGCTGACTGACATACACCTGCTGCACTGGTTACTGCTAGGGTTAGGGTTCAATCACACTGCAGCTACACTACAAGCAATTACATGCATGAGAAGCTGTACTGCTATATTGTCAGGTAGAATAATATGCATTATACACTATTTGCTTCTAAAGTTGCACGTCATATCTATGTTTAAATATGTATTTTGCTAACATTCTCCCTCCTTTGATTGCTTCTACTCTATCCAGAAACATATACAACATTATTTCATTCCCTAGCGTCTTCCTCTGTGGAACGTTTAACTAGGCAAGTAATTTGATGTACATTGCAAGTAGGATTGCATTTTCTATTGACAAATACCACTACAGGTCTTGATACATAGTCTCGGGTACAGGTATGTCGCCAGAGTCCCTGACTAATACTTACATGCACAGTATCCTGCACTAGACACATGCTCCCAATATGAGCAGAACAACACAAATGGCAATCATGATATTCAGTATGACTGACCCCATCCACCCAATGGTTTGTGGAAATGGTTCGTCAGTGGGTTTGGGCCTGGTTCCGCCATGGATGACACCTGCTATATTACCTGTAGGTGGCGTTGCTTTTGGTCTCTTCATGTGGTAGTTGGACACAGCGATCTTCTTCAGTAAGCGCGCACGTACCAATTCTCAGCGCCACGGTGCAGTCGTGCACTATTACATTTTGTGACACAACAGTTCTCATTGCATCCAGTTCATCAGTCACATGTTCAGGAGCGGGAAGTCACATTCATCCTTCCTCCGACAGGTTTTGATAACTTCCTCTGTTCCCTGATTGATTTCACTACTCCAGAAGCTGGGGGTGTTCCAGCCCAGGTTGTGACGCTGTCACTCAAGTCCATATGAATCGATATTCCTTTATCTCTTGCAGAAGACTGACATGTCAGAACAGCTTCCATTTCACCCACTGGATTAGTAGGTTTCTCGACTGTGTTCCCAGTTCTTTGAGCTATATGTGTTATAGTTCGTTTATCACCCAGAGGGAATTTTATAGTATGTCATGTGACTGGAGCCAGATAACTCTAATAACAACTGCAGGACCAATTCCCAGGTAACCATTGATATGCTTATTTCCCACAAACAACATAACAATATTCTACTTTAATACTGATGCGGGTTACCTCTGCATGTAACAAATTCCTGTCTCTAACAGAGGACTGTTTATACAATTCAGGATGTTTCTGCACATCCTTCAACATTGTTCTCATGATGTTTCAATACAAATTAGGAATGGTGCTACAAGTAGTACTGTGATCTTTGGCTGTTATATGACATTCGTAAGACACAGTTATGTTACAAATACTCCCACCAACTGAAACTGTATCATGTTTATGATAACATACAATTCCTTTTTGTGTAACAGGTAAGTACATTGCCACGTTGTCCTGTGATCTCACAGAACCTGTATCAAAGTGTAGATATTCACAAGTCTCAATCTATCCCCAAGGGGACAACATGCATCGGAAGTCCTCCATATGATGTAGGTATGGCAGTACAAACACAGCAATTTAATGTGTTCCTAGTCTCTATATGCACACGCATCATGCCTAGGTATCTGTTGAAGTGTGGAAGACACTCTGTGGCCAGTTCATCACGTATCAGTATTTGTATCCATGTAGTTATATGCAGGTAAGGTCCCGGAAATTGTAACGTAAACGTAAACACAAACATGGTTAATAGGTGTATAATCATTAGGACAGCAAACATAAATGTCTTTGGGGTTGCTTTGTATTGTTATACAGTCTTCGCCGGTGATTCGGGCTCTTTGGTATATCAGCTACAAGATGTCAATCAGACTTGATATCCTTTACCAGTTTGAGAAATGTGAGGTGGACCCAGGACGACCTCTCTGCAAACTTTACTGCGGTAGGCGTTGCCAACAGTACCGGTACAGACATTCGCAATGTCCACTTGGCAATAATGTTCTTTGGATAACAGTGACATACACACAGGATACTGGTGTCAGCTATGCTTCCGTCTTCATTTGCTCTTATCTGTAACAGACTTTAACTGAAGAACAGTGTTACTAGTTAACAATCCTCTCATGTCACCTACTACTGAGTCATCGACCTCCGGCTCTGCAGGCATGACAGCTTTCCACTCTGGCACATGATATGCCATTCCACATACTACTTCGAAGTGGGTGCAGCACTTTACATTTGGAACTGTTGTCATGCTCAGCAATGCTAGAGGTAGACAGCTCATGTAACTCGTCTGGATGTCACCCACCAACCTCCTCTACTTATTTCTCGGGATCCCATTCTACGGCGCCAGCAGTCGTGCTGAGTGTGGGTTGTACATGCAATTGACATTCATGGTAATATGAAGTAATCCCCAGGTAGCGTGATTGTCTGGTTAACTACATGTGTTCTATTGTCACTGTAGCTTCTTTACAGCATGCCAGATCTAGGGATACTTTATTTTACTGGCACCTTTGCCACTGCTGCTGCATCGGATTAATGGTTGGGAATGCTTCTACCCATTTTGATTATATATATGTGTAATCGCTAAACAGTATTTGTTCCCTTCACATTTATGCAGATGTATGAACTCCATACAAATAGTACGGAACGGTTATGGTGGTGTAGGTAAACTCACTCCCTTCGGTTTAAATACTCCTGTGCATGATATCTACTGCAAACGTGACACGCTGCTCATGAGGTTTGTATGTGGTTCGTAATTCCATATGTTAGGGGTATTCTGTTAACCAAATGTACCATCCCCCCTGTTGAGACATGTCTCTACCCATGGCTCCACAAAGCCGCATATCTGAATATATTAGGCGTTAATATTGGCTTTCTCACTGTGGATATGTGCAGTCCGTGTTCAAGGATTGCTCCTCGTCATAACCACGTCGGCTTTTCTGCTTTCGTAGTTGCTGTTTGCATTGTTTGTACAGTTTCTACATCTAAACTGTCTGAGGTTTGTCATTCCTCATTCACACAGACACTTTCCAACTGTGACGCTGCTTGTTTTGCAGGTGCATGAGCTCATGCCTCACCTTTCCTACTGTTATCCTGTTGCTTTCTATGCCCTGCACATTTACAATTACCTACTTCAGTGGGTAACTGCATGTAGTCTAATGCATTCAAGTTCGTATGCGCATGATTAATCGGTTTACCGGTGGATGTTATCATTCCCCTATTCTTCCACTGCTGCTCATAAACATGCACTGCACAGACAACAGAATGACTATCGGGACATATGTCCACACATCAGTTTTCCGCTACAGTACAAGCACGTGTTAAAGCTATCTATTCTGCTGCTTGAGCAGACACGTTATGCTGCAGGCTTTGGCCGTCTACAATGTCATTATCAATAACTACTGCATAAACTACTTGATTCGTTCCTGTAGGACTCTGTCTACATGATCCGTACACATTAACTGTCACCTCTGCATCATCTAAGGGTATATCAGTGATATCATGTCTGTGTGTAGTTATTTAATCCATTTCGTATAGGCAACTGTGTGGTGTGCCATACACAGGTGTCGGACGTGACGTTGATAGGTTTCATGTTGTACAACGTTCAATCACCATGTGAGGTTGACTCAGTGGTATGGTCAAACATGACAAATGTCTAGCACGGGTCAGGAATGCTATCTTCTCTTGCAGCAGACTGATCGCAACTGCATGAGACATTCTCACAGTGAGAGGGTGGTCTAGTAACATTACGGCCGGGCCTGTACTGCCATGGGTGCTACAACAACTGCCTGTACACAATGTGGCACTGACCATGCCACAGTGTCCAACTGCAATGAGTAGTCAGCTATGTAGCGTTGCTTACTTCCCTGCTGTTGCATCAAGACTGGCGTCATATATCTCCGCTTACAATCTACGGTCTGACAACATGTGTTATGATTATTCACGAGACCTACTACAGCTGTTGAGGCTATCAATCGTTCTAGTCTGCAGAACGCTGTTTCTGCTACTGTAATCCAGTGTACTATGTGTTGTGCTGCCATAGGTGTATTAAAGGTTAAGGCAAACAATACAGCGGATTCCACAGCATTGTTTGGTATCCAGATTTAACAAGTGTTAGTCGGCCCAGACAGGACATCATTCCCTTCTTGTTAGTTGGCTTGGGTGCTTATTATATTGCTACCTTCCTATCGTCATGTGATGTTCTACCCTACTTGGATACCAGATATGCCAGGTAATTGACCTGTATTCTCTGTAGTTGCAATTTATGCTTGCTTACTTTATGTCCCTGTTCTGCTGATTATCTCAATAATGCTATTGTATCTTCCATACATTGCTGCTGGGTAGGGGCCGCAAGCAGAATATCATCCAAATAAAGTAGAACTTGACTGGCCCGGGTGGAGTTAACACCGGAATGTAGCTAGCCATCCCCTGTGAGAATATCGTTGTACTTTCACAGTATCCCGCGATAGCCGGGTATGGCTGTATCTGTCACCCTGACTGTACATGCAAAGCAATACGGACTATGTGGATGTATAGGTATTGCAAAGTAAGCATAGCTTATATGTACCACGGTAAGATACTTCTGTGGCATGTTCATAGCATTGAATATAGTGTGTGGGTCTGGCACCAACGCTACCCTAAGTATTCTTACATGATTTACAGCTTGTACATACTGTACCATCCGCCATTCCCTTTTGGTTTCCGATCAGGAGATACAGGGGTATTGCATGGTGAATAGCGATTACTTTGTGGATGGGGAATTCCCTCTATGACTTTACAGATATCTTCTGGTGTCCACGGTCTATACGCTACGGGGGTTGGGTCCTGGCCTTCCTGTCCTGCATGAGGGTTCGGTACTTCAATTAATTGACAGATATCCTCACTCTGTTTTAGTACTGTGTTCTTACTCGGGTGTCCCTAGGTATGTTACGTGTTCGGGATGTGGTTTCAATAGCTTCTATTACATTTGTTCGTTGTGCTACCTCTGTTGCCACAGGATAACGTGTGGGGACTAGCCTGCCCTCCCGCTTAATATCCTGGATGTGGTATCGGAGGTGGTAGGGGGTTGTGGGGGGGGGCTATCGGTACTACTGTATTATGATCTTCTCTGTGTATGTATGATGCTTAGCCATTTGTAGTGTTCTGTTCCCTTCGGTACACTACCTCAGTCCACCGATGTGCATGACGGATACCCAATTGTCGCTGTTTTGTTGCCTGCACATCTTAGGGCTGCCACCTTTTCCAATGCACAATGTGGGACATTAGTGTTCGGAATGTGTAATTTGCCTGGAAAATGCATACCCACGGCCAGTACATAGGACAGGAATTCACGTTTTGCCAGGAGAGCGACCAATTGTTGTAGCATTTCAGTTGCTTATTCTGTTTATTATTATATTTTGCTGTTCCACATACAAATTTACTGTTTTATGCTACCATTTTGATATATATCTGGGAAATGTTTGTCCTGAGATATCAGGACATTTGCCATTTGTTCGGTTTGTTTACAGGACACGGCTGGCCAAAGAGGGACTATCCCTCTCAGGGTGGAACAGGTGTTTACCCTGGAACATATGCATCAAATTTTCAGGGATTACAATGTTTCAGTAACGATATTTTGCGTAATATACCATCAATGTCATATTTATTACCCCATTTTGCTGCGTAACTCACATTATGTGCTCTCTGCGATTGCATATTCTTCACGTCACCCGTCAAACGCGGATCACATGATCTGTTGCTTCAATAATCTCCCATATCCTCTACACGACTGCTACGTACCCTTCTGTCATACCACGTGGTGTCTCCTTCCCTGTATCCACTGTAGTGTCTACAATCACTATTTACTCTGCTGTGTGTTCCCCTGACCTATGTTCAGATTTAACAGTATGTGGGTAGGTCTTCGACCCGATATCACTACTGTTAACAGAAACACAATGTAGTCTGGTCCCTGATCTACAATAGAGACAAAAAGGCAAACACTCCTTACCTGGGCCTCCTGTTTAAGGCTGCACGTTTTCTTCTTGGGATCCAGTTTCCGCTTTTCAGCCACAGATCAGACAGTAAACAGCCTCTTTACACACAACAATTCAGTCGGAGGTCTTTTCATTCAAGAAGAACCATTTATGCATATTCTCCAGCGTACATGTCTAACCAGCCATGTACTCTGACCTGTAGCTTACCAAGGGAATTCCGGATTACAAGGATCACAATGTGAAATAAGTTGTTAAAACCAGACTGTAGTTATCAGTAGGCTTTTCTAAGTGACAGCCGATAACACAGGAGGCTCGGGTTCGGAAAGTTTTAGTAGTGTACACAGGCAGGCTAAATAATATACAGTCCAAGTATGAGAGTTTTGTCTGACTCTATACAGTAAGCAGTTTCTTTATATAGTGTTTACAATCAGCTTTTGCCCACCTTACTGGCGTGGTCGGTCACAGGGCATTTCCATCACTATGGTCCGCAATAGTCTATACATACGTGGGTGCTGGGGTCGTGCTTTTAAAATGTTTTCCCATGGGAATAACACAGCCTTGCAAGGCACCTTGTACATTACAGTATCCTTTTGTGATTGTAGCTGTTTCAAGGACCCTAGACTGTTACGATACAGTGGACAGTTAATTTCTTAATACGTTGCTTTGTCTCTCTGGTAAGGAGTTGTACTGCTATCTTCGATAGAGCTCACAAGGCCATCCTCCTCTGGGGAAGGAGTGCTGTTATGCATGTACATACATTTATTGTTCTGTAACCCAGCAAATAATTAATGATGACAGACATGAGCCTGCTGTACTGCTTACTGCCAGGTTCAGAATTCCATCACACTACAGCTTAGCTTCACCAATTACATGCAGGCTTAGTTCTACTGCCATATTATGCGGTACAATTCAATGCAGTATATAGTATTTCGCGTCTAAACTGGAACTTCATATGTGTTTCCATATATTTTACGAACAACAACCATCCGCCATATGCATGTTGTTCCGTCCTTTACCTTGACCGTGTGTATTTGTCCGTCCAGCTACGCTAATCTCCACATGTGATGTCCCAGCTTCCCTTGTTTGCCTGTAGCCCCCTGTTAGGACGTCATGTTTGGTAGGCACCTGTTTCGCTATATGTGATCGACTTCACTGCATAGATAATCATCGAAGCGGTGGTCCAACGACCGACTTGTCCACATGTGTACAGTTATGTGCACCGTGTCGTATGCAAACCTAGATGGTTTGGACGGGTACATACTACATGCGGATGTACACATTCTGCTGACACATTCACATGCAGCCATTTACATATCTGTACCTGCGGTGGGTTGGTGACATGTGAATGCGTATTTGCCGCGTGGCATTGCCTAACACAAACATCTTACCACAGTTCAGGTATGCACATTGTGTGTGGTTGTATAGCTGCACACGGATGCTAGCAGGTTTGGGTGCAGAGGTATACATGGGTGGGACTGACATGTACAATGAGGCTATTGTGTAGTACATCCGAATGCATGGGTTCTGCTTCTGGATATTACACTTCATCATCGCCATCCAGTGTATGCAACAGAGACGTTGCTGGGTGTGGGATATGTTGCTATGCACATGTTTGCCTGTGTTTGAGGTATCTTGCTTCCTTACTGTTGTTATGTCAACACAGCTACCCGGCTATGTACTGTCACTACTGCTTGTGACCATTATGGTTGGCACCTTTTCCAATGCCCATAGTGGGGCATGTTATGTGGAAACTTCGAATTTGCAGGACTACACATACCCACGGCTAGTGCAGTTGACAGAACTTCACTTGTTTGCCATACTATAAGCTTATTCTGTAAGCATTTGGGTTCCTTATTTATGTTCTTATGCCATGTCTGTGTTTCATATAGTAATGTATATGTTTTATGCTACTATTACATGTATATTGCGGGAATTTTCTTGACAGGGGATCGGAGGTCATTTTCCATTTTTACGATTGTTGCAGGGACACAACTGTCCAATCAGGGACTGTCCATGGCACATTGGGACAGCAGGTAACCCTGGTGACCATGGCCATGTCGCTACTGGGGTTTCCACCTTTTCCAGTTTCCGATCTGGGATATTTCCGGGACTCACATCTGACTTTACAGGCCGACACATACAAACGGTCACTATATCTCATAGAACTTCACTTGTTTGCCTAAATATAAGCTTATTGTTGTGGCAATTTGCTTGCTTATTCTGTTTCTTGTGTCATTTAGGTATTTCTGTTACAGAAATAACCAATTCATGCTACCATTACATTAAATACGGGATATCATTGTGTCCTACAATCGTAGCACATCAGCCATTTCTAATACGTTTTTTCGGGACACAACTGGCCATGGAGAGACCGCCCCAACCAAAGTGGGACAGGTGGTGACCTTAATCGCTGCTCCTATGTCGGTGCGGCGCTGACATGCGGCTGTACACCTTCTCTGAGTGTAAACACTGACGGTGCATTGCGGGACGAACGCGGTCTTATGCGTATCCTTTGCTCCTTGGACGGGTACACTTATGCCTTCGTGGCTTGTATTTGCTTCTCCGTTAATTTGGGACGGGTACTATGTTGCATACTGTACGTGCGTTTCATTCTGCACGGGACCTGGCTGCTGCCATTACTATTGTGGGCGGACCGTGGCTGTCAGCACATTAGGTTGCTCACCTCATGCCGGCTTAGACACGCCTCCAGACACATCCTACCTGGGCTCGCTCACGTACACTACGCACGTGTCTGTGATTCCGGTGCACTCTCATTAATATGTATATGGCGCTACTGCGCCGGCTATTCACTGCACCGCCGGCGCAGGCCTTACGCCGAGCTTCATGAATCCCGGGGTCTGTCTTTATGTATTTTTGGGATACTAAAAATAGTTGGTATCCTAGGAGAAGAGTTGGACAAAAATTGGAGTGTTCTCAGGTTTCAGCAGCCCTTGTATCAAATAGTCTTCTAAACATAAATCAGTATTGCTATATCCTCTGTTGATTTGGTTAGTTGAACTGGTGGAATAAATAGAATCAAACTGCAGCAAAAACACTAAGTAAAACAACAAAGTCCAGTAAATATCCACACCAGTTTATTGTAAAAAAAAAAACTGCAACACTTCAACAAAAATGCCTTCAAGGAGTAAAAGCATAAAAATCACACCACACCTTAAATACAATTAATGCAAACAGCAGAACATACCAATTATTTATGTAAACTAAATTAAAAATTTCCAATTGCAATCAACATTCAAACCAGTAGGGGTCAGATTTCGATACTTAAGAATAAAAACAGTCTCTTTTATACAACAACCTTCTTTTTATATTTAAACATTCATCATATAAAAAAATTGTCCCAAAACAGTGCCTGTATGGGCTTCAGGGTCACTTCCATGACAAGATTTAAAATGCATAGCAAGTGGACGTTCAAGTTTAACATTCCTAATGTCCTGTATATGCTCTTTCAGTCGAACCTTAAAAGGTCTTTTACTTTCTCCTATATAAAACTGACTACAAGAACATTTCAGGGCATAAATATTACCTTTTGTATAACAATAATACTTGCCACTTGGTGTAAAAGGTAAACCGTTAATTTTCTCAAAAGTTCTCACAATATATTTACAACTGGAACATCCCTTACACTGAACTCTACCCTTCAGTGTTGTTTCCACATACAAATTATTCTCCAGCCTTATGAATTTGCTGTGTACAATGTCTTTTATACTGCATTCCCTTCTACAGGAGACCATAGGAGTTGTACATAAACTATTTACAAACTCTCTTTAAATTTCAATAAAAAACTCCAAAATATTTAATAATATCAATGACGTGTAAACATCATAAGTTGTGTCTACATGTATTTTCCTATGGCATTCCCCCCAACCCATTATATTTATATCTCAACATCCCACTACTAAACATTTGTGTCTCAAAATTTTATCTTTCCAACAACCTCCTAATAACTTTCTTAATAACCCCCTCTCAAAAACATATTGGTTGTTTTACCTAGTTCTACCTCTAATTCATTTCTATCATTACATAATTTATAAATTCTTAACAGTTCTCCATAAGGGAGTACCTCAAGTAAATGGGGGTGGGGTGCCAGGTATGTCTGCCCAGAAAATGACTACCATCTTCAAATTTCCAATGAACTTTAGTTTTTATCTTGCCATCTGATAAACCTTGCAACTGGACATATAAAAATACTATTGATTGACCATACTGGAGTCCATCAAACTTCAAATTAAATCTACTAATGTCCAGATTTTGTACAAAAGATTGTAAGAACTCATAACTGTCTTTACACACACACATACCAGGTCATCAGTAAATCTATATTTAACCACAAACTTCTGTACAAATTTCTGTTTATATAGTTGTTCAACCTCAATTAAACCAATAAATAAATTTGCATACATGGGGGCAAAAGATGCCCTCATGGCCATTCCTTGTAACTGATGGTATATCTCATCAAAATAAAAATAATTATGGGTTAAACAGAAATATATCAAATCTATTGTATAGTTACTTACAGGGCTATCACCAAAATGAAATCTTAATGTTTCAATACAAAACTCATACCTAATACTAGTGTACAAACTTCTTACATCAATAGTTATCCAGTGCATATCATTAGTCCAATTTAAGTCCATAATTTTCCCAAGAAAATTAAATGTCTTTTATACAAGAGGGTAACTCCTTAACATAGGGTAGCAAATGTTTATGTAAAAACAACCCTATGTTATATATGAAATAATTACAAGCAGAAATTGTAGGTATTCCTTAAGGGTTATACAGGTCTTTGTGAATTTTAGGGAGGCAATAAAAGAACGCCATAGTACATTAATCACTATAAAACGTCTCTACATCACTTAAAGTGAAATACCCCAACATTTAACCTTTATTTAACAGTTCCTGAAATTCCCTTTTGGCATTGTTATATTCAGTCATCGACACTCTCCTGTAAATGTTTTCATTATTAAGATGGTCATAACTCATCTTAAGATATGTGTAAACATCACAACCACTTTTTTTCCTTTATCAGATGGCTTAAAACCAATTCTTTCTGCTTTCTGAGATCATGTAAAGCCCTCCACTTTAATTTAGTTAAATTATATTTAATTTAATTCCTATTGATAATAAAGTCAAAGGAATGCTGTTTTGATAGTAAAATTTTCCATGTCAGCAATAGGGTTGCCGCCTTTTCAAATGCCCAAAGTGGGACATTTTTGGTACAAATATCAGATTTTGCAGGCCAGTACATACCCACAGCCAGTACAAAGGACATAACTTCACTTTTTTGCATAAATAAAAGCTTATTCTTGTAGCATTTTAGTTGCTTATTCTGTTTCTTATAACATTTAGGGGTTTCAGATACAGAATAACTATTATGCAACTATTACATAAAATATGGGAAATAATTTTGTCCTAAAATCTCAGGACATTTGCCATTTTTACATTTTTTTTGCAGGACACAACTGCCCAAAGAGGGACTGTCCCTCGCAAAGTGGGACAGATGGTAATCCTAGGCAGCAACTTGTTGTAACCCTTGTTGAAACACTGTTTTGAGTTTTTTACTGGTTAATTTGTTTAAATCAGTTTGCTCGTTTTCTATTGTTATATAAAAATAAAATTGCACTTTATTCATCTGCTTTTACTGTATTTGTGTTTCATCTGACTTTATTGCATTTATTCTGCTGCATTTATTACTGCTTGTTAGTAGCCTGATTAAATTGTAGCTGTTATTCTAAGCCTTTGGTTGAAGCACTTGGGCTTCAGACCAGTTGTTTTGCCTTAAGAAGGTTTGTGGTCTGCACTGTTGTGGCAGGACAGGTAGCTTACATCCTTCTAAGTTGGGAGTTGCTGACTGAAGGCTTAGTGTCTGTTATTCTAAAAGTGTATTAGTTCTGGTTTAAGCACTTGGGCTTCGGGCTAGTTATTTTACATTAAGAAGGTGGGGTCTGCACTCTTGTGGGAGGAGAGGGTAGATTCTGTCCTGAGCAAGGAGTTTCTGGTTAAAGGCTTAATGTTCCTCTTTATTTGAGCTATTTCTTTCTGAAATCGGTACGCCTTGTTTGCTGTAGCATAGACTAAATTCAGATGTGCTGAATCTAGCTTTGTTTGTATAACTTGAGCACTAATCCAGGCCATCTATTTCTGGAGAAGATTCTCCTGCACCCTATTGGCAGGAGTGTGCAGTTAGAACTTGTCTGATTGAAGACTGCTGGAACAGGACTCACCTTTTAGCGTTTTTTTGGTTAATTTGTTTAAATCAGTTTGCTCATTTGCTACTGTTATATTAAAAAAATACACTTTACGCATTGCCACTTAGGTAGGGTTAAACTATTCCCAGTGCCATAAAGTCTTCAAATTTTCCCTTAGAATTAGCCAGTTTTTTTTAGTTTTAGCACTCAAATATGTTTCTTTGAGCTCAGCACTTGTTCAGAACTCATTGTAAGTGCTAAATAAGCTGCAAATTACTAGAGGAAGACAATTTTTAGTACTTAATAAATAGGCACCTATCCAGGCATGTCTAAGGGTCAGCTCCCGGTGTTTTCTCCTGTCTACCTGATGAATCTGGGCATCTTGGGGCAATGCAGCAATTGCCTCATGTACACAGACAACCCTCTCCTCCTACCACCCAACACTACAACCTGTGAGAGATGCACTTATATAGACAAGCTGGAAGGAAAGCTCTCTTCACCCAAGACTGGACTAACAGTCAAGAGGAGAAGGTAAACACTTGCACCACACCACACTCATGACATAGTCCCTCAAAACCTACACCACCAAAACACACAAATAGCAACACAAAACACACACCTACATTCACGGAGGCTCTCAATGAAAATCTGCTCGAGCAACAGAGACCTCCAAAGCAGAAACGCAAGCAACCTCCACTCCCCAACACAACCCAAATGATACATAGCCCACAAACTCAGTGTACTATTCAACCACAGCCCGTAAGGTATAACAACGTACCCAACACAAGTACAAATATGACTCTGTCATTGTCCATGTTGGTGTGAATGACCTCAGATGTATCTCCCTGCACTACATGAAAGGAGACATGGCGAAGCTCTCCATTCTTGTAGCCCAGGCAGGTATAACCCTAGCCCTGAGTAGCATCCTGCCATCACCCAGAATGATACCACAGTACAAGGACAAAATGATTGACTTCAACAATTGGTTAAGCTTCTGGTGTCATTCTAAGGGGATCCAGTAACTGTCTGCCTGGCATGACATGATCGACAGACCACGATGCTTTGCCAGAGATGGGCTGCACCTGTCGCCCATGGGATTCCGCATACTGGCTAAGGCTCTTGCCAACCCTATAGTGCCTTTTTAGGCAAGGTTCAAATGACAATTTCACCACTGTAAAAGGTACAAGCAAGCAAAATCTGAGGGTAATGCTACTCGATGCTAGAAGTCTAAACCTCAAAATGCATTCACTCGAGGCACTCCTTAAAGTGGAGAAAATCGACATTTGTGCAGTGACAGAGACCTGGTTCAAGGCTCCAGAGAGCACCCCTGCATTATCAGGCTATAATTCATACCACACCTTTCGGCCACCTAACCTGGACCGAAACACTAAAGGCAGAGGCGTGTCCTTATTCATTAAGGATATCCACACCTCCAGGCTAGTTGCTCAGCATAATGCATCTGAGATTATCCAAGTGCAGCTAACTCTGGGTAAGACCGCAATCCAAATTGTAACTTGCTACAGATCCCCCACCATGCCCCAGGATTCCCACTCCTCATTCTTGATACACAGGAAAATAGGGTACAGCCCAACACCCTAATAATGGGCAATTTCAACTACCTAACCATTAACTGGGAAAATTACTCATGTACCAACTCTTTTGCTCAACGTTTTCTGGAATTCATAAATTCAAACGGCTTGGAGCAACTTATCCACACCCCCACCAAGGGCTGCAATATCCTAGACCTGGTCATTACCAACATGGGCGACCGGTATTTCACACCAGAGGTCAATTCCTCTGTCAGATCTGACCACAAGCCAATCACCCTAAACATCCACATCCCGACCTCCACCCCCCCATTAGGGAAACCACTGTAAAGAATTTCTCCAAAGCCAAATTCACGCTTCTTAAGACAGAAGTGGCAAACTTCATGACACCCATGCAGACTGACAATAGAGGTACGACTGCTGAATCCTACACAAATGCACTTTATAAGCACTTAAGTGCATGGATCATGCTATCCCTAACAGAACCAAGATGCTATCCTCCAAAAAAAAGGAAGTCAATCTGGTGGTCCCCTGCCATAAACAAACTCTACAACAGAAGAAAGAAACTGTTGCAAAAAAGTAAAATCCCATGATTGGAGGAACTCCCTGGTCAGCCTCAGTAAGAAGCTGAGATCCCTCATAAAATCCTCCAAAGCTAGTTAGGAAAACAATATCGCCACTGAATCTAAAGACAACCACAAAGCATTCTATAGCTGTGTCAAGAATCTCAGTGGCAATACTCAGATCTGCTCTGAGTTACAGCACAATGGCACTAAATATACAGAACCGACTGATATTGCCAACATCCTGGCAGATAGTTTAAGTGCTAACTTTACCCCCCTCTCACCCCCTAAAGGGCCCATCTCTATACTGGAAGAATGCAAAGTTTTTGTAATCGCGGCTGGAGAGGTAAAACCCACACGCTCCAAAGTCAAGAACACAGCATCCATGAGACCTGACAACATCCCAGGCTGTGTTCTACATAAACTACAGAATGAACTGGCACCCCACCTTAGCACCATGGTCAATCATAGCCTCATGTCAGGCTTTGTGCCCACTGAATGGTGCACAGTGATGGTTATCCCACTCCACAAAGGGGGAGCCACCATAGACCCCTGAAACTACTGCACCATTAGCCTAATGAGCCTGGTCTGCAAGGCCATGGAATGTATCATCATGGAACTTATAAACAAAGACATTGGCAATCTCCAAACTCTGGACCCCACCCAGTTCAGGTTTGTAAAAGGCAGATCATGTCTCCTAAACCTGATAGACTTCTTTGAAGCAGTCACCAAAGCCGTAGATGAGGGTAAGGTGGTTCACACAGCCTGTCTAGATCTCACCAAGGTTTTTGACACCATCCCCCACTCTGGAGTTATTGATAAACTCACTAAACTAGGTATAAATCCCTATGTCACAAGATGGGTTACCAACTGGCTCACTGACAGAATCCACACTGTGAAAGTAGCAGACTCCAAATCCAAATTCAGACCAGTGACAAGTGGAGTACCACAGGGTTCAGTCCTGGGTCCTCTCCTGTTTGGTATCTACTTTTCTGAAGTGCAAGCTAACACAAAATGTCTTTGGCTAATGACGTTCGCAGATGATTGCAAACTCGGAGCCATAATTGAAACTCCTAATGATGTGGAAATCCTACAAAAGGGTCTCACTGAGACAGATGCCTGGTGTCAATGCGATGGCCTCAAGCTCAATGCCAAAAAGTGCATTGTCATCCCCTTTGGTAAAAACTCTGTACCCATGAGCTACCACATAGGTGGTCATCTACTTAACACTGAAAGTGTGATAAGAGACCTTGGGATACAGGTGGACAGTAGTCTCTCCTTTGATAATAGCATCACCACAGTAGTCAGGAAATCCTTCTAGGTGGCACACCTCATCACAAATGGTTTCTCATCCAGGAAAAAAGAGCTCATTGTTCCCCTCTGCTCATCACTCATTAGACCCATTATAGAGTACAATGCCCTTTTTGGTATGTACCTCACAAGATATCTACAACAACTGGAAAGGCCACAGAAAAACCTCACAAAGAGGATTATCGGCCTCAAACAGATGCACTACACAGACTGTCTCAGAAAACTCCAGCTTTACTGTGATGCGATCTCTGCCTAACAGACAAAGCTATGTCAAACCCAGTGCTTTTGGACATGCTCCACTTAAAGAAATCCCAGTCCCTCTGAGCTACATGCTCTAGGGACCTAAACCATGTCATCACAATAAACAGAACATGCTAGATGGATAGATTCCTGTCCCAGAGACTTCCCATACTCTAGAACAAATTACCTATCTATATCAAACAAAGCTCCTCATTAGCGCACTTAAAGAAAAGTCTTGATGGTTGGTTGGGAAATAGGAAATTCACTCCGGGGATCACCTCTGTGGCTCTGCTCGACATGGGCACAGGAAAATAATTTTTTTTGGTAGCGAAACTAGGGTACCCTTTTGTCAAGGCTTCTATAGGCCGTAGGGCCAATAGCCTGGTACCTACCTATGAACCTTCATGCATAAAGGGAGGTATAAATTTGCTTTTACAAGCTATCTCAATTTGCCATGGCAGCAAATTGTTGTAACCCTTCATGCATAAAGGGAGGTATAAATTTGCTTTTACAAGCTATCTGACTAGTATTCAATTGGCAATATGCATTACATTCAAAACCATCATCCATGTCTGATGCGTGTGTTTGCACATTTTTCACATAGTGCAGCACTGCGAGGCTACAGTTAAACTATTCCAGGTGCCAGAAAGTCTGCTCTTCAAATTTTCCCTCAGAACTAGCTGGTTTCTCAGTAGTAGCACTAAAATCTGAACCCCTGTGACTAGCACTTGCTCTAGAACCTGCTGGAAAGCACTAGGGAGCCTAGTAAGGGAAAACAGCTCTTAAATTTTACAGGAAAGCACTAGGAAGCCTGAAACTGATTCAAGCACTCATCTCTCCTTGTCAATAAGGAGAAATTAATCATAGGCACTAAACAGCCTATAATTGCAGAGTACCTTGCAAAGGTAAGAGAAAACAGCTCTTAAACTTTACAAAAAGCACCTAAACAGGCATGTCCAAGGGTCAGCTTCCGGTGATTTCTCCCGTCCACCTGGTGAATCTGGGCATACTGGGGCAGTGTGGCAACTGCCTCATGTACACAGACAATCCTCTCCTCCTACCACCCAACACTACAACCTGCGAGAGATGCACTTACATAGCCAAACTGGAAGCTAAGCTCTCTCCTGCCAAGATTGTGCCAGACAGTCAAGAGGAGGTTAACACCTGCATTACACCTCAAGCAACTCATAGCCCTTCAAAACCCACACCATCAACACCCACACATAGCAACACTAAACCCACATATGCGGAGGCCCTTAACATTAACCTGCCCAAGCAACAAGGACCTCCTAAGCCTAAACGCAAACAAACACCAGTCACAACCAAAGTGACACATAGCTCACAACACCAGTGTGCCACCCAACAACAGCCCCTAAGGCAAGACAATGTACCCAACACTTTAGTCAAGGTGACTCTATAGTCAGGCACACTTAAGTCCCACTCACCAGGCTGAACAAGGAGAAAATTACAGTCAGCTGCCTGTCGGGTGCAAAGATCTGCCACATAACACATGCATTCAAGTCACTCCACAACAAGTACAAATACAACTCTGTCATTGTCCATGCTGGAGTGAATGACTTGAGACGTACCTCCCTGGGCTACATGAAAAGAGACATGGAAGAGCTCTTGGATCATGTGACCCAGGCAGGTATGACCCTAGCCCTTAGTAGCATCCTGCCTTCTCCCAGAATGATACCACAGTATAAGGACAAAATGACTGACTTCAACAATTGGCTAAGCTTCTGGTGTCATTCAAAGGGGATCCAGTATTTGTCTGCCTGGGAAGACATGATCGACAAACTACGATGCTTTGCCAGAGATGGTCTGCACCTGTCACCCCTGGGATTCAGGTTACTGGCTAAAGCTCTTGCCACCCCTATAGTGTCTTTTTTAGGCAAGGTTCAAAGGATAAAACCACCACCGTAACAGATAACAAGCATGCAAAATCTGAAGGTAATGCTACTCAATGCTAGAAGTCTAAACCTCAAAATGCACTCTCTTGAGGCACTCCTAAAAATGGAGAACATCTATATCTGTGCAGTAACTGAGACCTGGTTCAAGGCTCCAGAGAACACCCCTGCAATACCAGGCTACAATTCTTACCCCACTTTTCGGCCACAAAACCAAGACCGAAACACTAAAGGTGGAGGAGTGTCCATATTCACCAAGAATATTCACATCTCCAGGCTAGTTGCCCAACACAATGCATCTGAAATTTTCCAGTTGCAATTAACACTAGGTAAGACTGCAATCCAAACTGTAGCTTGCTACAGATCCCCCACCATGCCCTAAGATTCTCACTACACCTTTTTAAACATACCGGAAAATATTAAGATTCAACCAGACACCTTAATACTGGGTGATTTCAACTACCCTGCCATTAACTGGGAAAACTACTCGGGTACCAACTCCTTTTCCCAATGGTTCTTGGAATTCATAAATTCCAACGCCCTGGATCAACTAATCCATTGTCCCATCGGGGGAGCCAATATCCTGGACCTGGTCATTACCAACATGGGAGATAGATGCTCCACATCAGTGGTCACCCCCTCATTGGTCAGGTCTGACCATAAGCAAATCACCTTTGACATCCACATCCCACCCCCATCACCCAGTAAGGAAACCTCTTTAAAAAAACTTCTTCAAAGCCAACTTCATGCTACTGAAGTCAGAAGTGATCAACTTCGCAACACCCACGCAGATGGGATCTGGAATTTCGACTGCAGAATCCTACACTAAGGCACTGTATGAGCACATCCACTCGTGAATGAATTGTGCCATCCCAAATAGAACCAAGATGCTCTTCTCCAAAAAAAGGTAGCCAATCTGGTGGTCCCCTCCTATAAACAAATTATACAACAGAATGAAGAAACTGTTGCAGAAAAGAGGAAAATCCCAGTATGCAAAAAACTCCCTCAACAGCCTCAGTAAGAAGCTGAGATCCCTCATAAAATCCTCAAAAGCTAGTTATGAAAATAAAATTTCCAAACATTCCAAAGACAGCCACAAGACATTCTATAGTTATGTCAAGAATCTAAATGTCAATGCTCAGATCTGCTCTGAGCTACAACAGAATGGCATTAAATATACTGATCCCAAGGATATTGCCAATATCCTGGCAGATTGATTTAGTGCCAACTTCACCCCCCCTCACCCTTTAAAGGGCCCATCTCAATACCAAAAGATTGCCAAATTCCGATAATCATGTATACACAGGTAGAAACCGCACTCTCCAAAGCTAAGAATACAGTATTCATGGGACCAGATGAAATCCCAGTCTGTGTACTACATGAACTACAAAATGAACTGGCACCTCACCTAAGTGTCATGTTTAATCATAGCCTCACCTCAGGCTTTGTGCCCACTGAGTGGCGCACAGCTACAGTTATCCCACTCCACAAGGGAGGATCCGCCTTGGATCCCGGGAACTACTGTCCCATCAGTCTGACAAGCCTGATCTGCAAGGGCATGGAACGCATTATCATGGAACTTATAAACAAAGACATTGGCAACCTTCAAACACTGGACCCCACCCAGTTTGGGTTTGTGAAGGGCCGATCTTGTCTCCTGAATCTGATCGACTTTTTCGAATCAGTCTCCAGAGCTGTAGACGAGGGTAAGGTGGTCCACACAGCCTATCTGGACCTCGCCAAGGCCTTCAACACCATCCCCAACTCTGGAATCATAGATAAACTTGCTAAGCTGGGCATAAATCCCTACATCACTCGATGGGTTGCCAGCTGGCTAACCCAGACTGTAAAAGTAGCCGACTCCAAATCCAGCTCCAGACAAGTGGAGTACCTCAGGGTTCAGTCCTTGGACCACTCTTGTTTGGCATCTACTCTGAAGTATAGGCCAACACTAAGGGACTCTGGCTAACAAAGTTTGCAGATGACTGCAAACTGAGAGCCATTATTGAATCCCCAAATGATGTGATATTCTACAAAAAGGCCTTACAGAAACAGATGCCTGATGCCAGAGCCATGGGCACAAGCTTAATGCCAAGAAATGTATAGTTATCCCCTTTGGAAAAAAACATGTACCCATGAATTACCACATAGGTGGCAGGACGCTAAACATCGAAAGTGTGATGAGAGACTTAGGGACACAGGTGGACAGTGGTCTCACTTTTGATAACCACATCGCCACAACAGTCAGGAAATCTATGTGGCACACCTCATCACTAAGGGCTTTTCATCCAGAAAAAAAGAGGTCATTGTCCCACTGTACTCATCCCTCATTAGACCCATTATAGAGTATAATGCCCTATTTTGTATGTACCTCACAAGACATCTGCAACAGCTGGAAAGGCCACAGAAATACCTCACTAAAAGAATCACAGGCCTAAAGCAGATGCCATACGCTGACCGTCTAAAAAAACTCCAGCTATTGGCATATCATCTACTCAGAGGCGATCTCTGCTTAACATACAAAGGCCATGTCAAACCCTGAGCTGTTGGACATGCTCCACTTAAAAAAAAAATCCCAATTCCTCAGAGCCACACGCTCCAGGGATTTAAACCTTGTCATCACAATGAACAAAACATGCTGGAGGGATAGGTTCCTGATCCAGAGACTCCCCAGACTCTGGAATAGACTGCCCATACATGTCAAGCAGAGCACCTCTTTGGCCCTCTTCAAAAGGAACCTTGATGATTGGATGGGAGATAGGAAATTCACCCCGGGGATCATGTCAGTCGCCCTGCTGGACAGGAGCCCAGAGAAGTAAATATTGTGGAAAAAAATATCCAGGGAATTGTTATGGCTAGGCTTGCATAGGCCCTAGGACCGATAGCCTAGTACCAACCTATGTACAAGTGAACTTTCGGCAAAATTGTCAGACCCAATCCAAAGATAAATTTGCATAATTATTTTCATTATTATTGGACCAAAAAAATGACTAAGATGAAGCTTTCTACTTAATCTAAAAATGTCAGCTTTCAACAAATGCATTCATGGCAAAACAGTCTGGATAAACTTAAGGTTGCAATTCAAAACAGCCATTTGAACATCATTTAAAACAAAACCTGATGAATTAACTACTAACCTTGTATCATACATACCACTGATACCACTGTCTCCAAAGGAATCATTATCAAACAATAAATTAATATAATGTTGTCCTTTTTATTAGGTTGTTGGAATTGTTCCTCATTGGTACTTGAACCAGTCAACTCATTCTGTGTTTGATGCTTATACCTGTCATATTATCCTTGTATCTATCATATTCCATTGGTCACTTCTAGTTTCGAAAATTCTCTCAAAAATACTGAGATTGTTGAGTTGGAGGAAGGGGGAGATGAGATTTATCATCACTTACCCCTTTCTTATAGGAGAAAGTAAAATACCTTTTAAGGTAGACTGCAAGAGCATACAAGAAACATTAGAATGTTAAAGTTGAAAGTCCACTTGCTATGCATTTTAAATCTTGTCATGGAAGTGATCCTGAAGCCCTTACAGGCACTATTTTGGAACAAATTGTTTTATATGATGAATGTTTCTGATATAAAAAGAAAGTTGTTGTATAGAGAGACTGTTTTTATTCTTATATATCAAAATCTGACCCCTTCTGGTTTGAATGTTGATTGCAATTGGAAAATTTTAATTTAATTTACATAATTAATTGATATGTTCTGGTGTTTGCATTAATGGTATTTAAGGTGTAGTGTGATTTTTATGCTTTTATACTCCTTGAAGACAGTTGTTGCTGAAGCACTGGAGTACTTTTACAAAAAAACTTGGTGCAGATATTTACTGGCCTTTGTTGTTTTACTTAAAATAAATAGAATCATCTTACAAAATATCAAACATTTCCCCAGTATAGTCTATACTATCAGATATAACCGCTCCACCACCCTTATCAGGTTTCATAACTCTAATACCTGTCTTTATTTTAATCATTTAATAAACTCCTTTCCTCATTTGACAAATTAAACCTCAATTTATAATCATTGCATGAGAAGCACATTTTTGAATTCTAACTCACAAGCTTTTTAAAAAGTTAAAACCATAGGGTGCCATGGTGGGTTGAAAATATTTTTCTTCCTACAGAATTGAGTGTCATAGGTCAAACTGTCCCTTCTGGCATTGTATAGAAGGGCTAAATTCAATTTCCTTGTGTAAAATTTTATGGCATCCACTGCAACAAATGTTCCTTGAGGAATGAACCAGACACCCTTTTGGAATAAATTAAAATGAGTCAGGGGAATATCCGTATGACTGTAATTGAATATGCTGAAACCTTTGTAAGACAAAATTATCTCCCCAATA
Organism: Protopterus annectens; assembly: GCF_019279795.1. Taxonomy (NCBI): domain Eukaryota; kingdom Metazoa; phylum Chordata; order Ceratodontiformes; family Protopteridae; genus Protopterus; species Protopterus annectens. The sequence continues at coordinate 649,943,652 of NC_056743.1, forward strand.
TCTTTCTTAATCACAGTCTCCTTATTGTCCTTCCTCCCTTTCCTTGTATGCATTTTACTCCCATCTGTAATTACGTTTTGGATTCTGAAATCTGTGTGTTCCCATGTTTTCTCTCTGGCTGGCATTCTTTGAAACTGCCTGAGTGGGAGGAATTCTAAAAGGTCATCCAGATTATCCCCTACATAGTGTTCTAGTGTTTCCTTCACCCCCACTCTCCCTGTTAAAATTGTATTGTTGATCATTAGTAAGCTTCTCATTTTCTAATTCATGGGTAGTTTGCATGTTGTAAATCTGTTTTTTTATCAGATCTAATAACATAGGCTGCTTTAAGGTTCCAGAAAACAGAACATCAAAAAGCAATAGCAGCAAGGATCAAAAACATAAGGGTAAACACCCAGAACTAAGGACAATCCATAAAGTCAGAATGACTGTTCGCCTCTTAAGGAGTCTCCCCTTCCTCTCTGACAACCCCTTAAACTTGTCCCAGACTTTACACCTCCATTTCAACTTGGGGCATCAGACAATCCCAGACAAATAGGTTCCAAGAATAACTCAGGAAGAATACAGATGGCAGTGGGAGTCCCTTCCTGCTTTTGAGGTAATATCTCCTCATCCTGCAAACCAAATATTCCTATTTTTCCTCCAGTTGTGGAGCAAATGTTATCTCTAGTGGCCATAGAACCAGTACCAGTAGGTTGGAAGGAATTTGACCAATTCTAGACCTCTCATTTCTCAACCTCTGTGTCAGAGTAAACAAGCACAAAATGAAGTGTAGACAAACTAGTAACAAATAATTGATGGGAAAACACTGCAAGGCAGGTCAGGATAAATGCAGATGCAAGTTCCACTTGATAAAATGTCTTTAATAAATTTCCACAGAAAAAATACTTGAGGATAAAGCACTTTCGCCCGTATACCCACAGGCGTCATCAGAATCTAGTACACATTTCAAACCTCCCTCTTAAATACTAATAAAGTTCATTAAAAATCACATCACATGGTAAAACTGATAAAATAATTAAAGTGACAAGCACCAAACATCAGATAACATACTGAGCTGTCTCTGTTAAAAACTTCAACAGTTATCATAAAATGGTAATATAAAAATAAGTTATACATTACCAATAATTAATGTCCGCCATAGTTTAATGCTCTAAGTTGCATTATAGAGCTAATAGAAATAGTTTTGTTGATTCCAGGATAATTATCAGCATTTAATAAAAGCTGCCATTTAACCTCTTTCTCTTCTAATAAAATCTTATAATTATCCCCTTTAGGATCCACTTTTAAACTGTCCAAAATAGCAAATTAATATGTTTTGCATCCTGTACTAGCAGCTAAATGTCTATATAGAGCATTATTAGTGTTGTATTTTTTAATTTGATAATTATGCTCATAAATCCTATTTTTCAATAATCTGTTAGTTTTTCCCACATAAAATACAGGGCACACAATACACTTAGTGAGGTAGATGACATGCCTTGTATTAGAATTACCTGTCTTGAAAAAACATGTGATGTGAAGTTGTTCAGTCTCGGCGTTCATTCTTACAAATGGGTTCGGAGACTATCCCTCGGCTCCGAGTCGGCTGCTTTCACAAGCTTGAGGTTTTCGAGTAGCTGGAGGCCAAGTCTCCTTATCCCATGATACTCCCTGCCTCACGCCAGATCTAGTTTGCCGCTGCAGCAGATTGGAGGTCGGGAGTGGAGCTCAGGCCAGTATTTGCATATTTTCAAATTTATTACATATATTTAGCTATAGGTTCTGTCTCAGAAGTGTGTTTCTTGGCTAGTTAGCCTTAGACTATCGTTTAGTCACTGTCTTTAGTTAATTTTTGAGCGAAATATCTTCGTTATAGAGCGGCTGCTCTTAGGCCTTTCATTGGCTGCATTTTTAGTTAATCCCTATGCTGTTTAGAGTGTTTACTCTTATAACTGTAATATGTAAAGTGGGGGTATTGTTCTTTGTAGCTGTTACAGCTGTTTGAAGCCTTAGCTGTTTATCCTAGCTAGTGTGTGTTTTTCTAGGTACTTATAACTGTTTAGGTTTTGTTTCTGTTTGTTTTAGAGTGTGATGTTAGCCTAGCCAGTGTGTTTGTTGTTATATATGTAAATATATATATATATATATATATATAGCTATATAGTTGTTTGTTTTTTCACTATGGCTGATTAAAGAGAAAGAGAGAGGCAAAAGTCAAGGTTCAAGCCCTAAGTGCGGACAAAAAATGTCTATTACTGATCTACGTGTAAGTTGTGTATACTGTTTGGGGGCAGTCCATCTTCAGGAGGACTGTTCCATTTCTCATACGTTCAGCAGCTGGGTCTTGTTGGAATGCAGGAGAAAGCTAGTGGACAGAGGTTTGTTAAAACTTGAATTCCAGGAATCTCTTGACAAGGCTGACCAGACTTCTAAATCTTCAAAAACTTCTTCGGAGCCAAAGTTTTCAGCCCTGAAATTGGCTGAGAAGGTGCGGTCGCCATTTCTGCAGTCCTCAGAACCAAGCACAGTTATTGTTTTTCGGGGCCTGTCCCAAGTATTGGAGCTGGTCTCCGAAAGTTTGACATCAGCAATTTTACAGTTGATGGCTTCATCTATCCCTTCGACTCATTCTTCGAGGAGCCACTCCGATATGGATGTGGACCAAGTGGTGCAGAGGCTCCTCCAGAATACAGCATTAGCTAAATTGTTGTCGGCTCTGGCCCAACTGGTCTCGGAGCAGAAGACTGCCTTACCTACTGTGTCTGTTCCTCCTCCGAGCCGAGCAGGGCTTTCGGAGCCGCAGGAGGTAGAACTGATGAGTGATGAGTGTGGAACCCTTGGAGCCGAGGCCTGTTCCAGTGCCCTCAGCTCCATCGACTCAGACTACTTTGATGCTGTTCGAGGAGTCTGGGAGCCGACACTCTCCGGTCGGCTCCAGGGGGGAGAGTCGAAGCGATGGGTCAGTTCTGACCTTTCCTCTCAGAGCTTCGGCAGGGATGAGCTCGGCTCCTTGCTCTGGGTCAGAGCATACTGTTTAGGCACTGGGGAAGATGTCATCTCCTTCAGAACCAGCTGCTTCCTTGCATCGGCACAGTGGAGCCTTCGATGCCATAAGGAGAGTTATGTCTTTTAAGACACTCGCTTCATCAGGGCCTACTTCCTCATCCCCAAAAGTGCCGCTTTCTACCTCTGCATCACAAGTCCCTTTAAAGCATCGAGACCCAGAGCCTCAGGTAGCCCCATTGGGTGACCCATGATCTACTGAGACCTCACCAGAAGTTCCTGCTGATGAGGTTCCCAGGAAGAAGCTTTGCAAGAGGAAGTATTTAGACTCCCCACAGGAGTCTGTCACATCAGACACTGACTTAGATGAGTCAAAAGGGGCCCCATGGTCCCCCTCGGAGGATATCTCTTTTGCTGATATCTTAGAGATCCTGAGACAGAGGGGTGGCTGGCAGTCCATTAACCCTACTGCTGATGAGTCGGTGCTTCTGAAGGCCTTTGGGTCTCAACCCTCCACCTCCTGGGTGACTCCACCCTTCAATGAACTAATGGATTTGGTTTCTCGAAGGGCATGGGAGTCTCCTGATACTGTGGAACCTGTCCCTCGGAGGCCCAACAAGATTATTACATCGCCACAGGACAAAATGTTTCTTACCAAAGGAGTGCCGGTTGCTGCCATGCTGGTGGCGGCTGCCACCAAGAATGAGATGTCTGAAACTTCTTCTACTGTCCATCCTCCTAATAGAGATTCCAGGATTATGAACAGGTATAGGAAATGCATTTTTAGTTCAGCAACTTTTGCTATGCGATCGCTCAACTATTTGACACATTTTACCAGACTTCGGTGAGATCTCCTTAAAGAGCTTGGAAATGCTCTACAGGATATTACAGCTGAGGGCATTCCTGATAAGGTGACATCCCAGCTCAATACCCTTAATTCTATAGTTAACTCATCCATGAGCCTCTCATTTTCGCCTGTTTGCTACTGCATTTAAACTGATTTATTGTGTCTAAACTGTTTTTTGCACTTTAAGTTTCCAATTGTTGCAAATTGTATCTGTAGGCTACACACTCAAGTGCGCTAGTCGATTTATAGCATTTATTGACTGTTTTTCTTCTCTGTTTCTGAAAAAAAAAAAAAAAAAATATCTCTTGTTTCTCACCTTACTGAGCTAGAATAGTCCAGTATCAGAGTTTGCTGATCCCTGGGCTTTGTCTTGGTTCCTGTAACTGTTCCATATCCTTATTTGGAAGAAAGGAAGCTTCTTTGTTTATCAGTGGGAGTGGGAAGCACGGAGCAGCCTATTTGTCCATTTTGGAGTGGTATCAGCCAGAAACTAGTAGTCCATTGGCCATTTTGGGTCAATTCCTAGCTCTTTTCAACCCCCTGCTATAAAGCACGCTAAAGAGCGCCTTTTTAGCTTGTTATTAACTCAGCACAGCTCCTCGTGGTGTCCTGCAGAGTGATTCAAGCAGCAGAGAGCAAAAGAGTGACTTTTACTTGATATAAGTATAATTTTTGTGGCTTTTCTACTGTTTACTATCTAGCGACTGCATTTTCGCCTGTTTGCTACTGCATTTGAACTGATTTATTGTGTCTAAACTGTTTTCTGCACTTTAAGTTTCCAATTGTTGCAAATTGTATCTGTAGGCTACACACTCAAGTGCGCTAGCCGATTTATAGCATTTAAAGCATTTATTGACTGTTTTTCTTCTCTGTTTCTGAAAAAAAAAAAAAAAAAAATATCTCTTGTTTCCCACCTTACTGAGCTAGAATAGTCCAGTATCAGAGTTTGCTGATCCCTGGGCTTTGTCTTGGTTCCTGTAACTGTTCCATATCCTTATTTGGAAGAAAGGAAGCTTCTTTGTTTACCAGTGGGAGTGGGAAGCACGGAGCAGCCTATTTGTCCATTTTGGAGTGGTATCAGCCAGAAACTAGTAGTCCATTGGCCATTTTGGGTCAATTCCTAGCTCTTTTCAACCCCCTGCTACAAAGCACGCTAAAGCGCGCCTTTTAGCTTGTTATTAACTCAGCACAGCTCCTCGTGGTGTCCTGCAGAGTGATTCAAGCAGCAGAGAGGAAAAGAGTGACACTTACTTCATATAAGTATAATTTTTGTGGCTTTTCTACTGTTTACTATCTAGCGACTGCATTTTCGCCTGTTTGCTACTGCATTTAGACTGATTTATTGTGTCTAAACTGTTTTTTGCACTTTAAGTTTCCAGTTGTTGCAAATTGTATCTGTAGGCTGCACACTCAAGTGCGCTAGCCGATTTATAGCATTTAAAGCATTTATTGACTGTTTCTTTTCTCTGTTTCTGAAAAAAAAAAAAAAAATATCTCTTGTTTCCCGCCTTACTGAGCTAGAATAGTCCAGTATCAGAGTTTGCTGATCCCTGGGCTTTGTCTTGGTTCCTGTAACTGTTCCATATCCTTATTTGGAAAAAAGGAAGCTTCTTTGTTTACCAGTGGGAGTGGGAAGCACTGAGCAGCCTATTTGTCCATTTTGGAGTGGTATCAGCCAGAAACTAGTAGTCCATTGGCCATTTTGGGTCAATTCCTAGCTCTTTTCAACCCCCTGCTATAAAGCACGCTAAAGTGTGCCTTTTTAGCTTGTTATTAACTCAGCACAGCTCCTTGTGGTGTCCTGCAGAGTGATTCAAGCAGCAGAGAGCAGAAGAGTGACTTTTACTTGATATAAGTATAATTTTTGTGGCTTTTCTACTGTTTACTATCTAGCGACTGCATTTTCGCCTGTTTGCTACTGCATTTAAACTGATTTATTGTGTCTAAACTGTTTTTTGCACTTTAAGTTTCCAATTGTTGCAAATTGTATCTGTAGGCTACACACTCAAGTGCGCTAGCCGATTTATAGCATTTAAAGCATTTATTGACTGTTTTCTTCTCTGTTTCTGAAAAAAAAAAAAACTAGTAGTCCATTGGCCATTTTGGGTCAATTCCTAGCTCTTTTCAACCCCCTGCTATAAAGCATGCTAAAGCGTGCTTTAGCGCGGAGTTGCCACAGGAGCACACAAGAGCAGCGGTGGTTAATTGGGGTTAAACTATTTAGGCTGCCTAAAGTCAACTCTTCATTTTTTCCCTTAGAACAGCTCTTCTTGAACTCTACTTCTAACCAAAACAGCCTATTCTCCATCTGAAAGATCCAGCTATACTTGATTCCTAAGGAGACTATCCTCTAGCTGGGAAGCTTGCACTTGCTCCTAAAGTACTTTCTACTCTGATATAGCACTTTTTTATTATACATAGTACCCCACCAGTCTAAAACCCCTCTTTCAATCACCCACATCCCTCGAAGTCTTTTCAAACTCAATTAACAGAAAGTTCTTTGTCCTCTCCTTCTAGCATGTCGCGAGGTCAGTTGCTAGCGTCCTCTCTTGCCCAGCTGGTGAATCTGGGAATATTGAGGCAATGTTACAATTGCCTCATGTACACAGACAACCCTCTCCTTCTCCCACAAAACACAAATACATGTGAGAGATGCAACTATATAGCCAAACTGGAGGCCGAGCTCTTTCAACATAAGACTGGCAAGACCAGACAGGTGGAGAAGGAAATCACACACACCACAAACCCAGTCTCACATAGTACTATCACAACTTCAAATCATACACATAAACACACAAAGACATTCTCGGAGGCTCTGATCAAAAATCTACCAAAACAGCAGAGGCCACCAAAGCAGACACCCAAACAACTGCCACCTCATGACACAACACATGCAACACATAGACCACAAAGTCAGTGTGCCAAACAGTCACAGCCATTAAGGCCAAACACAATGCCAGACACACTTGTCATAGGTGACTCCATAGTCAGACACACTGACATCCCTCTCACCAGATTGAGTAAGGAGAAGGTCACAGTAAGCTGCCTGTTGGGCGCTAGAATCCACCACATAACGCAAGCACTCAGGTCACTCAACAGCAAGTACAAGTATGACTCAGTCATTGTCCATGCTGGTGTGAATGACCTGAGACGTACCTCCCTGGACTACATCAAAAGAGACATAGAGGAGCTCTCTGATTATGTAGCCCAGGCAGGTATGACCCTGACCCTGAGCAGTATCCTACCTTCACCAAGAATGACGCCACAATACAGAGACAAGATGATCAGCTTTAATAATTGGCTTAAATTCTGGTGTCATTCAAAGGGGATCCAATGTCTGTCTGCCTGGGATGACATGCTGGACAAGCCACGATGCTTCGCAAGGGACGGCTTGCACCTGTCACCCCTGGGCTTCCGGATATTGGCAAAGGCTCTTGCCACCCCCATAGTGCCTTTTTTAGGCAAGGCTTAAATTCTAAACCTACCACCCTAGAACACAAAAAGGAAAATAAACTAAGGGTAATGCTGCTCAATGCCAGAAGTCTAAACCTCAAGATGCACGCACTCGAAGCCCTTCTCAGTATGGAGAACATCGATGTCTGTGCTGTGACTGAAACCTGGTTCAAGGCTCCTGAGAGCACCCCGACACTATCAGGTTTTACCTCATATCATGCCTTCCGGCCCCAAAATCCGGACCACACCAAGAAAGGAGGGGGGTATCCATATTCATCAAGGATACCCACACCTCCAGGTTGGTGGCAACGTACGAAGCATCGGAGACCATCCAGGTGCAGGTAACCGTAGGAAAGACTGCTCTGCAATTTGTAGCATGTTACAGGCCACCCTCTCAAACTCAGGAACATCACACAGCTTTCCTGAAAACACTCGAGGGGATAAATGTTTCTCCAAACACCATCATATTAGGTGATTTCAACTACCCGAATATAGACTGGGATCATTACTCAAGCCCCAACACTCTAGCCCAAAGGTTCCTGGAGTTCATAAACTCAAATGCCATGGAACAACTAGTCACCATCCCCACAAGAGGAGAAAACATACTAGATCTCATCATCACGAACATGGGGACACAATGTTCAGCACCAGAGGTGTACCCCTCATTGGTGAGATCAGATCATAAACTAATCTCACTGGAAGTCCACATCCCGCCCCCACCCCAAATAAAAAAGACCACAGTGAAGAACTTCTCAAAAGCCAACTTCACACTTCTTAAGACTGGTGTGGTTTCCTTCAAGGCCCCCGAGCCAGCGGAAACCATTACTCAAACAGCTGAATCACTTACAAATGCCTTCTATCAGCACCTCCAGGACTGCATGGATCAGGCAATCCCAAACAAAACAAAGACTCTTTGCACCAAAGGCAAGCACCCAGTCTGGTGGACCCCAGCCATAAACAAGCTCTACAATAAAAGGAGAAAGCTACTACAAGATAGAGCAAAATCCTTAAAAGGAAAGACACCCTTGATCACTATAAGCAAAAAACTACGATCGCTCATAAAAACATCCAAGGCAAATTTTGAAAGAAAAGTCGCTAAGGACTCAAAAGACAATCATAAGGCCTTTTTTAGCTATGTTAGAAACCTGGGAGGAAACTTCCAGATATGCTCAGAATTAGTTCAAAATGATATAAAAATCACTGAACCAACAGACATAGCTAACATACTGGCTGACAGGTTCAGTGCAAATCCCCCCCCCCCAAAAGGAGAGATATCTATCCCAGCGGATTGTAGCCTCCCACACATCTCAAATGCTCAGGTGAAAACTGCTCTCTCCAAGGCAAAAAACACAGCATCTATGGGACCAGATGGTGTCCCTGGTTGTGTGCTCCACGAACTCAATGAGGAATTAAACCCGCTGTTAGGGCAGCTGTTTAATCTTAGCCTCACCTCAGGATACATACCCAAGGAGTGGCGTACGGCAACTGTGGTCCCACTTCACAAAGGCGGTGCCTCCACTGACCCTGGTAATTACAGCCCCATCAGCTTGACAAGCCTAGTCTGCAAAGCTATGGAGAGGATCATAATGGAAGTCATAAATAAAGACATAGGGGACTTACAGACATTGGATCCAACCCAGTTTGGCTTTGTCAAGGGTAGATCATGTCTTTTGAACTTGGTTGATTTTTTTGAAACAGTCACCAAGGCCATTGATGAGGGCAAGGCAGTCCACACAGCCTACCTTGACCTTGCAAAAGCTTTCGACACAATACCCCACTCGGGTATCATAGAAAAACTCACCAACTTAAATGTAAACCCATACGTCACAAGATGGGTTGCAAACTGGCTAAGTGACAGAACCCACAGGGTCAGAGTGGCTGGCGCCATGTCAGACTCCAAGCCGGTCACAAGTGGTGTCCCACAGGGCTCAGTCCTAGGCCCCCTCTTGTTCGGCATCTACTTTTCAGAAGTACAGGCAAACACAGGAGGATTATGGCTGACTAAGTTTGCAGATGACTGCAAACTGGCCGCCATAGTTGAAAACACATCAGACACAGATATCCTCCAGAAGGGTCTCATAGAAATGGATAACTGGTGCCAGAGCCATGGCCTAAAGTTAAATGCCAAAAAATGCATAGTCATACCCTTCGGGAAAAACAAGGTTACCCCTAGCTACCATATAGGTGGCAATCCACTAAGCACAGAAGAGGTTATCAGGGATCTGGGGACCCAGGTTGACAGTAACCTTTCATTTGACACCCACGTTGCCAAGGTAGTTAGGAAAACCTTCTACATTGCCCACCTGATCATGAAGGGATTAACATCTAGATCAAGGGAGGTCATTGTTCCCCATCACTCATCAGACCTATGATTGAGTACAATGCCCCATTCAAAATGTATCTTACCCGACACCTGCAGCAATTGGAAAGGCCCCAAAAGTTCCTCACCAAAAGGATTAAAGGTCTCAAAAATATGTCTTATGCTGCCCGACTGAAGGAACTCCAGCTCTATTCGGTCGCATACCATCTGCTCAGAGGTGACCTGTGCCTAACATACAAGGCCATGTCAAACCCGGAATTGATGAACGTGCTCCACCTCAAAAAATCTAAATCCACAAGAAATACAAGAGGAAGAGAATTAAACCTTAACACAGTTATAAATAGGACGTGCTGGAGGGACAGGTTCATCACCCAGAGACTCCCTATGCTGTGGAACAAAATCCCGGTACACGTGAGGCAGAGCACCTCGCTGGCCCTGTTCAAGAGAAATCTTGACCAATGGATGGGAGATCGCAGGTTTACCCCGGGGATCATCTCAGTGTCACTGCTGGACAGAGGCACGGTAAACTAATGGGCACAGTACCTTTCAAACTTAAGGGGTGGTGAAAGCCACAAAACTTTGGGCTAGGCTTATAAATGCCCTAGGGCAGATAGCCTAGTATGAACCTATGAACCTATTTTTTATGCAGCTGATGGCATGAGTCGGACTGCGGGTTCAGGAATACCTCTTCGGAGACATTCTTGGATGTGCTTATGCTCCTTTGTGGAAGCCTTCAAGTCTTCATTTGTTAATACCCCATTTGATGGCTCGTCCGGTCAAAGAGACCCTCACTAGGTGTGAACAAGATGGAAAGACTCTATCACCCCTATTAGACCTTACCCCAAAGGGCAAAAGGGAGGAAAAATGTGGTTCCGCAAGTCCCAAGGAGCTTTTCAGAACACACGCAGTGAAACCCCCTCCAGGTGCAGAGGATGGGGCAATAATGGAAGACACCGCCCAGATGGCAGACGGGGTCCGCAAAACCAGGGCGACAGGGACTCTGGAGGCAGTTGGGGGTCACTTGTCTTTGTATCCAGATGCCTGGCTAAAAATCACAAAAAGATTCTTGGGTACAAAGCATTATTACCAGAGGATATGTCATTCCTTTCACAGAACCTCCCTCCATACGAAAGAAAATCCCAGACAATTCCACTCAGTGTCAGGGAACAAGCAACCATAGAGATTCAAAGGTTGCTGGAAAAAGAGTCATCCAGCCAGTCCCAGCAGACCAGATAGGATCTGGAACCTATTCCAAATTCTTTTTAGTTCCAAAGAAAACAGGGGACTGGAGGCCCATCCTTGGACCTCAGCAAACTCAACACTTTTGTAAAGAAGGAGAAGTTCTGGATGGTCACGCTTCAGTCGATCCTTCAATTTCTAGGAACTTGTGATTGGATGTGCTCTACAGATCTCAAGGATGCGTACTGTCATATCAAAATAGCCAGACCATCCAGAGATCACCTGCGTTTCCAGCTTCGAGCCAGTCATTATCAGTTCCGAGCACTGCCCTTTGGTCTCACAGCAGGCCTGCTGAATCTAGCTTTGTTTTTATAACTTGAGCACTGATCTAGGCCATCTTTTTTGGAGAAGGTTCCCCTGCACCCTAGCAGCAGGAGTGTGCAGTTAAAACGTGTCTGATTGAAGATTGCTGGAACAGGGCTCAGTTTTGGGCTTTTTTCTCGTTAATTGGGTAACTTGTTTAAATCAGTTTGTTCATTTTCTATTGTTTTTTATATAAATGTTTATATATATATATATATATATATATATATATATATATATATAAATTGCACTTTATTCATCTGCTTTTACTGTATTTGTGTTTCTTCCTACTTTATTACTAGGGGCATTGACTACAACTCTGATCTGAGATATACAACATTAAGTATCCTTTTATGTGCATTTAAAGTGCTTTTTTTACTGTATCTGCTTTATTTTCTGAAAAAAAAAATATATATATAGATATATATATATATATATATATATATATATATATATATATATATATATATATTTACTTGTTTCCCGCCTTTCTAAGCTAGTATAGTCCAGTTTTCAGGTTAGTGCTGAATTCAGGGCTGTGTTACAAATCTCTGTGTTTGCCCATACCTTACTTGGATAGAAGGAAGTTTCTCTGTTCACCTGAGAGAGAGGGGAGCTTTGAGCAGCCTAACTATCCCTGGAGGAGTGGTTTCAGCCCAGAAATTAGTAGTTTATTGGCCATTTTGGGCTAATTTCTATTTCTTTCATTTCCCTGCTATAAAAAACGCATTTGGCCGGTTTTGCGCCGTGCAGCGCCGGTTAGCTAAGGTAAAACTATTCCCAGCTCCTCAAAGTCTCCTCTTCAATTTTCCCTTGGAACTAGACAAACTTTCAACTTAAGCACTCAAGCCATTCATTTCTCAGCCTGGCACTTGCTCAAAACTCATAGCAAGCACTTATAAAACCTTGCACTAGACCCTCCTATACTGTACAGAAGGGCAATGCTCTCTATTCGACCTTACCAGCCATTCAGTAAAACAGTTCACTGTACCTATCCAGGCAGTTCCAAAGGGCAGTTTAAGGTGTACTCTCCAGTCCAACTAGTGAATCTGGGCATTTTGAGGCAATGCTTCAACTGGCTGATGTACACAGACAACCCTCTCCTCTTACCACCAAGCACTAATACATGCGAGAGATCCAGTTATACAGCCAAACTGGAGGCTAAGCTCTCTCAACCCAAGACTGGATCAGACAGTCAAGAGGAGAAGGGAACTACTTGCATCACACCACCAGTCTCACATAGACCGATTAAACCAGCACCGGCAAAAAACACACTTAATTACATGAAAACATACTTGGAGTCTCTAAATAAAAATCTGCAAAAGCAACAGAGACCTCCAAAGCAGACATCCAAGCAACCTCCACCCCCCAACACAAACCATGAAACACATACTTCACAAAACCAGTGTGCCATGCAATCACAGCCCTTAAAGCAAAATAACATACCCAACACACAAGGAGTTCCTATGAGTACAACGAAAACACATTATGTCAAATGCGTTTTCATCAACACGAAGAGTGAACAAGCAAAACAACGAAGCGGCTGTTCATCAAAATTTTTCCCTGGGAAAGAAGTCGCTTGACTGCTTCATTGTTTTGCCGTGTTCTGAAGTGTAGTGTGGTCCCTTGTCTGATATAGCTCCCGAGCATGATTGTGCAACAGTTACTGACCTTAGGGTTAGGGAGCGGCTTAAGGTAAGTGCATATGTATGAATGTGTTTACTGTTTTATATTTTATGTTAAATGTATGTGCATGTGTTTTCAGTTGTTTACTTTTGTTTTTTTGGGGGGGGGGCAGAGTTAGGGTTAAGGTAAATGTGTATGCGTTTGGAGCTGTTTATGTAAATGTGCAAGAGTTACTGACCTTAGGGTTAGGGTGCGGGTTAAGGTAAGTGCATATGGTTTAAAATGTTTACTGTTTTTGTTTCGTAAAATGTATGTTTGGGTTATGTGCATATTTGTATTTAGTTGTTTACTGGTTTTTGTGGGGGTATAATTAGGATTGGGTATGTGTGTATGTGTTTGGGAGTGTGTAATGTGTTTTTTTTTGTGGGAGTTGCAACAGCGATTTCTTTCCCTAGGAAAGAAATCACTGATCTTTGGATTCGACATTTTCAGCTTTTGCTGAAAATGTGTCTATGTAACATCGCTGTTTTAAGTGTTCGATGTTGCAATATAGACCCCATACTAGTAATAGGTGACTCTATAGTCAGGCACACTGAAGTCCCACTCACTAAGCTGAATAAGGAGAAGGTTACTGTTAGCTGCTTGTCAGCTGCCAGGATCAGCCACATAACACAAACATTCAGGTCACTCCAGAACAAGTACAAATATGACTCTGTCATTGTCCATGTTGGTGTGAATGACCTGAGCTGTACCTCCCTGGACTACATGAAAAGAGACATGGAAGAGCTCTCTGATCACGTAGCCCAGGTCAGTATGATCCTGACCCTGAGTAGCATCCTGCCCTCACCAAGAATGATACCACAGTATAAAGAAAAAATGATCCAGTGTCTGTCCGCCTGGGATGACATGCTCGACAAGCCATGCTGCTTCGCTAGAGATGGCTTGCACCTGTCACCCTTAGGCTTTTGAATACTGACCAAGGCTCTTGCCACCCCCATAGTGCCTTTTTTAGGCAAGGCTCAAAAGACAAACCCACCACCATAAATAGCACAAGTAACAAAAACTGAGGGTAATGCTACTCAATGCCAGAAGTCTAAACCTCCAAATGCACGCACTCGAGGCACTCCTCAGTATGGAGAAAATCGATATATGTGCAGTAACAAAAACCTGGTTTAAGGCTGTAGAGAGCACCCCAGCACTACCAGGCTACAACTCATACCATACATTTCGGCCACAGAACTCAGACCGAAATACAAAAGGTGGGGGCGTATCCATATTCATCAAGGATACCTACACCTCCAGGTTAATGGCACAGCACAATGCTTCAGAGATCTTCCACATGCAACTAACAACGAGCAAAACTGCAATTCAAATTGTAGCTTGCTACATATCATCCACCATGTCCCAGGACCCCCATTCCGCATTTCTGGAAACACTGGGAAAGATAAAGGTTCTACCAAACACCCAAATACTGGGTGATTTCAATTACCCAAACATTAACTGGGAGAGCTACTCAAGTAGTAACTCCCTTGCCCAGCATTTCCTAGAATTTATAAACTCAAATGCCCTGGATCGACTGGTCCACACTCCCACCAGAGGTGACAACATATTGGACCTGGTCATCACCAACATGGGCGACCGGTGTTCCACATCGGAGGTCAACCCCTCACTGGTTAGATCTGACCTTAAACAAATCACTTTGGATATCCACATTCTGCCCCCACCCCCGGACAAGGAAACAAACATGAAAACCTTTTCAAAATCAAACTTCACGTAACTTAAGACTGAGGTGGAAAGTTTCAAAACCCCCATGCTAAAGGGAAACGCTATCCAAGCTGCAAAATCCTTTACTAATGCATGCTACGGGCACCTACAAGAATGCATGGATCGTGCTATCCCAAGCAAAACCAAGACTCACTCCTCCAAGAAAAGGAAACCAGTCTGGTGGACTCCTGCCATAAACAAGCTATACAATAGAAGGAGGAAACTAGTACAGAAAAGAGTAAAATCCCAAGAACGGAAGACATCCCTGATCAGTATCAGCAAGAAACTACGATCCCTCATAAAATCATCCAGGGCGAGCTTCGAAAGAAAAATTGCCAAGGACTCCAAAGATAACCACAAGGCATTCTTTAGCTATGTCAAGAATCTAAGTGGCAATGCTCAGATCTGTTAGTACAGAATGGCACAAAATACACTGAACCGATCAATATCGCCAACATCCTGGCAGACAGGTTCATTGCAAACTTCACCCCCCTCTCACCCCCAAAAGGGCCCATAACCATACCAGAAGAATTTAGAGTCCCTGAAATCACAGACACTCAGGTTAAAACAGCCCTCTCCAAAGCCAAAAACACAGCATCAATGGGACCGGACAGTGTCCCAGGCTGCTTCCTTCACGAGCTCATAGATGAACTAACCCCTCACCTAAACACACTGTTCAAACTCAGCCTCTCCATAGGCTACGTACCCATAGAGTGGCGCACAGCAATGGTGGTTCCACTCCACAAAGGTGGAACCACAACAGACCCCAGGAACTATCGCCCTATAAGCCTGACTAGTTTGGTCTGCAAGGCTATGGAGTGCATCATCATGGAACTCAACAGAGACATTGGGGAGCCTCCAAACACTGGACCCTACCCAGTTCGGCTTTGTTAAGGGCAGATCATGCCTCCTAAACCTGGTGGACTTCTTTGAGACAGTTACCAAGGCTATAGATGAGGGAAAGGTGGTACACACAGCCTACCTAGACCTCGCAAAGGCCTTCAACACCATTCCCTATTCTGGTATTATAGACAAGCTCACCAGCCTGAACATAAACCCTTACGTCACAAGATGGGTTGCCTACTGGCTCACAAACAGAACCCACATGGTGAGAGTTGCGGGAGCTAGGTCTGACTCTAAACCGGTTACAAGTGGCGTTCCCCAGAGCTCAGTCCTAGGACCCCTCCTGTTCGGCATATACTTCTCAGAGGTACAGGCAAGCACAGGAGGACTATGGCTGACCAAGTTCACAGACGACTGCAAACTAGGGGCTGTAATTGACTCTCCGGCTGACACAGACATCCTCCAAAAGGGTCTCACTAAGACGATACCTGGTGTCAAAATCATGGCCTCAAGCTAAATGCCAAAAAGTGCATCATCATCCCCCTTGGAAAAAACAAAGTACCTACAAACTACCACATAGGTGGTAGTCCTCTAAATACGGAAGATGTAATAAGGGATCTGGGGACCCAAGTAGATAGTAATCCCTCCTTTGATAATCACATTGCCAAAGTGATTAGAAAATCCTTCTACATGGCCCATCTAATCACAAAAGGGTTCGCATCCAGATCAAAAGAGGTCATTGAGCCCCTATACACATTACTCATCAGACCCATCATAGAGTACAATGCCCCATTTGAGATGTACCTTACAAGACACCTGCAACAGCTGGAAAGACCACAGAAGCACCTCACCAAGAGAATCACTGGCCTCAAACAGATGCCCTATGCAGCTCGACTGAAGAAACTCCAGCTCTACTCGGTTGCATACTGCCTACTCAGAGGTGATCTCTGCCTGACATACAAGACCATGTCCAACCCAGAATTGATGGACATGCTCCACCTAAAGAAAACCTTATACCCTCGAGCTACACGCTCTAGGGATATAAACCTCACCACAGAAATAAATAGGACATTCTAGAGGGATAGATTCCTGTCCCAGAGACTTCCCATGCTTTGGAACAGGATTCCAATCTACATTAGGCAGAGCTCCTCGCTAACACTCTTCAATGGCAACCTTGACGAGTGGATGGGAAATGGAAAGTTTAACCCGGGGATCACTTCCGTGACTCTGCTGGACAGAGGCACAGGGAACTAATCTAAGGGGGCGGCGAAAGCCAACAGATTCTGGCTAGGCTTATAAATGCCTTCGGGCAGATAGCCTAGTAACCTACCTATGAACAGCCCCCAGAGTGTTTACCAAATGCATGGCAGTGGTTACGACTCACCTGAGACATCTAGGATTCTTAGTGTTTCTATACTTGGATGACTGGCTCCTCATCGCCACCTCCAGGCATCAACTAGTTCAATCCAGGGATCACACTCTAAATCTGTGTTCTCAGTTTGGAATTATTATAAATTTTGACAAGTCTGAGTTGTCACCATTGCAGTGTATTTCCTTTATCGAAGCAGATTTAGACACCACCACTGCCATGGTAAAACTTCCACTGGAAAGAATAGTCTCACTTCAGCAACAGGCATCACACATTCTGACACACAAAAAAGTATCAGCCTGTCAAGTTTTGAAATTACTAGGTACAATGGCAGCAACTCTCATAGCAGTTCCTCTAGGGTGCATGCACATGATAATACTTCAATAGTTACTCTTCACCCAGTGGTCGTACCCAGTGGTCTTACAACAACTTCCAATGTCATTCTTGATGATCATTACAGATGTATGCAAAAAGGATCTTCAGTGGTGGTTCACCAGCCACCATGTGACATTAGGTCATCCATTTGTTCTTCCCCCGCCATCAGCCACAGTGACCATGGACACTTCTCTGATAGGGTGGGGGGGGGGCTTTTTCAGAGAACAACAGCCCAAGGCACCTGGTCAGAGAGAGAGTCACAATTGCGCATCAATGTCCTGGAGATGAGAGCAGTACTTTTGGTATTGCAGTACTTCTAAGACTCTCTTCCTTTGGGAGCGATTGCGATTCTGACCGACAACATGTCAATAGTCTGGTATATCAACAAGCAAGGGGGAACCAAGTCTTATCCTTTGTGTTGAGATGCCTTAAGAGTCTGGCAGTGGGCTGTATCCACCGGGCACTTTCTGATAGTTACACACATCCTGGGGAAATCCATCGTGATCGTGGACAAAACTAAGCAGAGCCATTCTGATGCTGCATGAGTGGTCCTTCAAAGACAATGTAGAGGAGATAATTTGCAGATGGGGCCAGCCTTGCAGCAGCCTGTTTGCATCCCCCATGAATGCCAGATGCAGAAACTACTTTGCCCTGAATCCCCCACCAGGGGAAAACCCAAGGGATTCTCTCATACACGTTTGCCTCCTGGGACTCCTATATGCATTTCCACCCATTCTCCTGATTCCAAAATTTTTGCAGAAAGCAAAAACCTTGGGGAGGACTGTAATTCTGATAGCCCTGTTTTGGCCTCAACAGATTTGGTTCCCCTTCCTTCGACTCTACCAACTAGAGGAACCTTGGATTCTGAACCCAGTTCCAGATCTACTGACCCATTCGTTAGGGGCTCTTCATCCTTCACTTCACTCCCTCAGATTGACAGCTTGGCTGCTCCGATTTCCAACATAGCCAGGACCCACAATCTTTCCTCTGAGATGCAGCATATTCTTGTATCCTCACATAAAGCTTTAACCAGAAAGTTATATGCCAGCAAGTGGAAGTGGTTTGCTTTCTGGGCTTCTCAAAATGATATTGACCCATACATTGCCCCAACTGCTAGCATATTTTTAATGATGGTGCTGTGGCAGCTACCATACGTGTTCAATTGGCTGCAATTTCAGATTTTCACCTCTGATTGGAAGGGTCTAATCTTATGTCTCACAGGTTATGTAGAGCCTTCTTAAAAGGAATCATACATCTCAGACCACCGGTTAGATAACCTTTCACTCCTGGAACCTACATTTTTTCTATCTAGGATTATTCTTCCTCCATCTGAGCCTGCATCTTCCTGCCAACTGAAATTCCTATCTTGGAAAACCCTTTTCTTGGTGGCTATTGCATCAGCATGTAGGGTGTCCGAACTTCAGGCCCTATCTATTAAAACCCCCATATCTGATTTTTCACCATGACAGAATGTCGCTCTGGACTAACCCTTCCTTCCTTCCAAAGGTATGTTCAAAGGCTAATCTAAATCAAACTATTGAACTCCCAACTTTCTTCACTAACCATTCCAACAAATTGGAGTATCTGTTACATAAATTTGATGTTCACAGACAACTCAGATTTTATTTGTATAGAATAAAAGAATTTAGAAAATCAGAACAGCTTTTTGTCTCTCATTCTGATACCAGGAAAGGGCTACCAGTGTCAAAAGTCACTCTTTCCAAATGGTTGACTGATGGTATAAAATTCACATATTCTTCCATGAATCAACCTTTAGAACATAACGTGAAGGTGCATTCCACAAGGGCTGTTTCTACTTCTTCAGCTTATATGGCTAGACTGCCGTTGGACACGATATGTGCAGCTGCCACTTGTGCAAAAATCACGCCACCTAGTCATTCACAATCTAAAAATCAAACGTCAAAGCCACATACCTTCATTACGCATTACATAGTAGATAAGGCCTCCAAGGACAGGGCTTCCTTTTGTTTCACTGTCATCAGGAATATACTCCCGTGAGCCATCCAGGATGAATGGTGCTTGTGATGCTACCCATTTGTAAGAATGAACGGCGAGATTGAACAATTTCACATAAAGAAGTTATGTACTTACCATAACGTTCCATGTGAGTTGTTCATCTCGCCTTCATTCTTACATTCCCTCCCGACTACCCCCTCCAGACTTCTTGAAGAACGAGTAAGAGATTTGTGGTCTGATGGGTCTTTGTATAGGATTTCTTACTCTGGCTGGAGTAATGTTCATGGTTTTCTTATATTATATATGGTGGATCAGCAAACTAGATCTGAGGTGAGGCAGGGAGCATCATGGGATAGGGACTTGGCCTCGAGCTACTCGAAAACCTCGAACTTGTGAAAGTGGCCGACTCGGAGCCGAGGGATTGGCTCCAAACCCATTTGTAAGAATGAAGACAAGATGCACAACTCACATGGAACATTATGGTAAGTACATAACTTATTTTTTATTTGTATTTTCCATACCTAAGCTATCCACTTCTAAAATAGCAGAACACTGATTGGAGCACCCGCATCTCTTCGTGCCACCAAGTGTATTATGTCCGCTAGAAGAATTGTATGTCAGACTACTTTCAGATCTTTTTTTCAGGTTTCCACCTGTTTTAAATACAAAGGCGGGTGAATTATCTACAATATTAAATCCATCACTGTCGCATCTTAGTATATTCCAATTACTTGTGATAATATGCCACAAGTAGTTGGAATACTTCGAAATAAATCCTTTATTGTGAAGCGCTTTTTGTCCAGTAGCTTCACCAGACTTCATCAGACAAACTTCCATTGCACTAGTCACCGTTTAAGTACACTCCCACTCAATCAATCAGTTAACAGCACCCAATTCTGTTCATATAAATTACTAACTTCTCTTACTTCTTCCACATTCGTAAAAAATTATCTACACTTTAAAATCATTACATAAATACATACATCCTTACATATAACACTACCCTTTATATTAACCTAATAAATACACTTGTTAATTTACAAATTTAAAAATTTAAAAACTAGAAACTATTTTACGCTAAGGAAAATTACTACCTACGGGGTGTGCAGACACACAATCATCCGCAAATTAAAAAGTCAGTTAGTTAAAACAATAACATAAAAACATCTGGAAACATTAAGTTTACTACTACAGCTTACCCTACACTCTATCTATTTAGATTCTTGGTTTTAATATACAAGAGATGGACATTGCTTCATTTAATCCAGGCCATCTACTAGAATCAAAACTCGATTGCCATATAACTCCATGTTTTTCTACTAATAGGCTCGTGAATCCCCCTCTATCATCCCCTATTATTTGATCAACAACTCTAAATTTAAATGTATGTCCTTGATTGACAGATACATGTCTGGCTAATGCATTATCAAGTTTCATTTTATTAATGCTTAAAATGTGTTCATATGTTCTCTCCCTCATTTTTCTATCTGTCTTGCCCACATAAAATGCTAGGTGACTGACAATGGGCCACATAAACGAATGATTTACTATTACAGTTGTATCTTCCCTCATTCCTGTAAACTTTGTTCCTTATAATATAGGATGTTCCAGTCGCCATATGTCTACACATACTACAGGACTCATATTTGAACATTCCTGGTGTTTGTACAAATTTCTTCCTATTATGCACTACTAAATTTTTAAGATTTTTACCTTTTTTAAAAAAATAACTGCTGGTTTTACCCCAATCTAGTTAAAAACTCCTCATCTGTAGTAACAATTCTCCAGTTTTTTACAATAATTTCTCTAATTAAATAATCTTCACAATTAAATTGTGTAATGAAGCTTAATCCATAATTTTTTAATTCAAAATTCTCTTCTACCAGTTTGACATTATTAATGTCAGAAACCCATTCCACTCCTATTCCATGAGGTATTGAAAAGTACAGGTCAGTCACGTCAGCGGTCAAAAAATTAATACTCTCATCAAATTTCATTTCATTTATAGTCATTAAAAATGTTCAAGAGTCCTTACAAATATGTTTTTCCATAAGGACATACATCTTTAAAATGCTGTCAACCAATTTTGCATTG
This sequence comes from Protopterus annectens, assembly GCF_019279795.1. NCBI lineage: Eukaryota > Metazoa > Chordata > Ceratodontiformes > Protopteridae > Protopterus > Protopterus annectens. The sequence goes on from NC_056743.1 coordinate 649,964,847, forward strand.
GCATAATTAATCGATTGCCTTGCATCTACAAAGGCACGCATAGGGGGATCTTCCAGACATTTATGCAATATTGGGATTCCAAACAATGTGGGTACTCTCAGAGACAACACCCTTAGATAGTCCAAAGTTGCCTTGTCTATCAGGCCTTCAATAAATAAGTCTTCCAAATATGCATAAATGTCCCTTTGGGCTCTATTGACTTCATTCAAACTTGCTTCCCAATAAATACATCCTTCCAATACTTTGCTCATACGTGTGTTATATTCCGAGGTATTCATGATCACCAGACCCCCCCTCCTTTATCTGGATTTAACACCTTTACAGGTAGGGATTTCAGTTGATCCAATGCTAATTGTTCATTTTGGGAAATGCTCATCACTCTTTCCTTGCATCGTTTATTTCCCAAGTTTCTAAAATCTAATTCACACATAGTCTCAAAGTACATCAACCAAGGGTGCACAGGTGGGTTATATGTGCTCAAGACTTTCAAGTCATTTCTTACTCCAGTGTTATTTCCATATAATAACTTTAAGTTCAATTTGCATATATACATTTTCAAATCTGTGAGAATTGCAGGTAAGCTGTAGTGCTTAGTTGGGACAAATGTCAGCCCCTTTGCAAATAGTTCCACCAATACCGGATTTATTTAAAATTCGGTATAATTAAAAACATTATAATCTCCTACAGTGTTAGTTAATTTCTTAAATGTTGTTTGACTTTCTACGTTTAAATAAGTATTATAAATAATTACCTCTTCTTCCTGTTGGTATTGGAACTATTGTAATTCCTGGCCTCCCCTCTGGTGTTGTATACTTCCTGTACATTTCCACTGGGACCCTGTTGAAAATCCTGTTGCCGGTTCTTCTGGTTGCCATTAACTTTCTTGATGGTATCACTAGACAAGACATTTTAAGTATGAATGTGAAGTATTAAGGCAAATGTTTATTAATAGGGGGTACCCAGATGAATTTGTCCAGAATATTGTGATAGAAGTGCAGGAAAAACAGTTCAAAGGGATGTACAAACCTTTATTATGCCAACAAGTGAGGGTGGGATGTAATATTATGCAGGACGACACAAGTGTTAATCCCCTAAATATAACTTCTATTATTCCCATTATTAATAATGTCAAACTGGTAGAAGAGAATTTTGAATGTAAAAATTATGGATTAGGCTTCATTACCCAATTTAATTGTGAAGCTTATTTAATTAGAGAAATTATTGTAAAAAATTGGAGACTTGTTTACTACAGATGAGGAGTTTTTAACTAGATTGGGGGTAAAACCAGCAGTTGTTTTTAAAAAAGGTAAAAATCTTAAAAATTTAGTAGAGCATAATAGGAAGAAATTTGTACAAACACCAGGAATGTTCAAATGTGAGTAGTGAGGAGTACAAAAGTGTGTAGACATATGGCGACTGGAGCATCCTATATGATAAGGAACAAAGTTTACAGGAATGAGGAAAGATACAACTGTAATAGTAAATAAGTCGTTTATGTGGCCCATTGTCAGTCTTTCCCAGCATTTTATGTGGGCAAGACAGATAGAAAAATGAGGGCGGGAACATATGAACACATTTTAAGCATTAATAAAATGAAACTTGATAATGCATTAGCCAGACATGTATCTGTCAATCAAGGACATACATTTAAATTTAGAGTTGTTGATCAAATAATAGGGGATGATAGAGGGGGATTCACAAGCCTATTAGTAGAAAAACATGAAGTTATATGGCAATCATGTTTTGATTCTAGTAGATGGCCTGGATTAAATGAAATAGTGTCCATCTCTAGTATATTAAAATTAAGAAGTCTAAATAGATAGAGTGTAGGGTAAGCTGTAGTAGTAAACTTAATGTTTCCAGATGTTTTTATGTGTTATTGTTTTAACTAACTGACTTTTTAATTTGCGGATGATTGTGTGTCTGCACACCCCATAGGTAGTAATTTTCCTTAGCGTAAAATAGTTTCTGGTTTTTAAATTTTTAAATTTATAAATTAACAAGTGTATTTATTAGGTTAATATAAAGGGTAGTGTTATATGCAAGGATGTATGTATTTATGTAATGATTTTAAAGTGTAGATAATTTTTTACGAATGTGGAAGTAGTAAGAGAAGTTAGTAATTTATATGAACAGAATTGGGTGCTGTTAATTGATTAATTGATTGAGTATGAGTGTATTTAAACGGTGACTAGTGCAATGGAAGTTTGTCTGATGAAGTCCGGTGAAGCTACTGGACGAAAGCACTTCACAATAAAGGATTTATTTTGAAGTATTCCAACTATTGGCGACACTTTGTGGACTTTGTTGTTTCTGTTTTTGTTTTGACTTGTGATATGTTTACTATACTACAGTTCTATACTACACATCTGTACTATATTCAGATATACAAGCCCTCTTAAAAGTGTTACCCTCATCATAGACAGTGGTTAGTCCAATTCCAAGAAGTGGTTTGTATTTTGACCCCCGTTGATTTTTTACATATTGAATAGTGTCAAGTACTAATCCTCTTGGATAGCCTCTCTCCATAAACATGTTTTGTATAATTTATAACTCTTTCACCATATCATCATACTCTGAGGTCATTCAGGCTGCTCGAATACATTATCCCTTAATAATGCTTTTTACCTGTATTGGAGGATGGCAGCTGTTATATTGTAGGTAGTTATTGCTATAAGTTGGTTTCCAATTAAGAGTGTATCGAAATCCCAACTCTGTATGCAATAAAGTATCCAAAAATGGAAGATCTTATGCATCATATGTGTACGTGAGTTTCAAAACAGTCACTAGTACTGTTTAAATAATCGATAAATTCTATGATTGTACCGACATCGCCACTCCATAGAATGAAAATGTCGTCCAAAAATCAGATGTACCTTTTAATATTGTGCTTGAATTTTCTTAGCAATACATATGTAGTTTCCCAGTGCAACAAAACTAAAATGGTGAAAATGTGTGCACTAGAGGCACCCATTGCCACCCCTTGGACCTGCCAATAGTATTCTCCCTCAAAATAAATATAATTATGATCAAGCACAATGGACATAAATATGATTTTCCCAATCATAATTTCTCACACTGTTCATAAAACTATCAAGTCCTGTCTCACGGAGGATGCATGTAAATAAATCTACAACAATCGTTAGGAAAATGAACTTACTGTCCCATAACTGACTAGTGAGTCTACTTAAAAAAAAAATCCCATGAATCCTAAAGGATATGTTCCACTTTCATGTACACCACTTTTAACCATTTATCCACAAGTTTACCAAAAGGGAAGGTTTTAGATTTACTACCTGATACAGTGGGCGGAGGGGGGAGGGGGGGTAATTATGCTTTTATGTATTTTGGATATACCTACTATGGTTGCTATAACTGGATTTTCTACTCTCAAATAATTATAAATGTTCTTAGTAATTCTATTCTCCAAGAGGTATTCCTCTAAATAAAAATCAGTCCTTCTATGAGCTATATTAATTTCATTTAAAGCTATAATCTCGTAGGTATCCGTGTTGTTCAAAATATTGTACATCTTATTCACATAGTCAAACGTGTTATATAAATGCTTAATCCTTAAGTATTTTTTCTGTGGAAATTTATTAGACATTTTATGAAGCAGAATTTACTTCTGCATTTATCCTGATCTGCCTTGGAGTGTTTTCTCATCAATTATTTGTTGCTTCTATGTCAGAGTCCTAAAGTTCAAGATGCTGTCACTACAATGTCTGTTACACCTCGAACGTCTTCTCATTTTTTTGGTAACATTAGATTTAAAAATGCTTATCATTATTTATCAGTTTTCAAGGAGTTCAGAGATTTTTTTAAGATTTTCTTTGTCTGGCTTACATAAAGGCAAACACATCTAAACTATAAAGAACTGTGCAAACTCCATCAGCTAAGTGGCGTGACACTCTGACCCTCCAATGGCCAAACCTGCACCACATCAATAACAGTATGAATTTATTCTCCAGCATCTAACTTTGCATTGCCCACAGTTTTGACTTTAATAAATTAAAGAGAACTGTTCTATGTTATTCACATGAAGACAAACACATCTAAACAATAATGAACTTTGCGAACTCCATAAACTAAGCGGCATGACACTCGGATCCTCCAATGGCCAAAGCTATACCACATACTCTCCAACATCTAACTTGCATTGTCCACAGTTTTGACTTTAATAAAGTGAGGGTAATAATCTGATTTTAAATGGACTGATTATAATAGTGCAGTTAACTCTTTCCTGGTAAGCACACAGCATAAAGGACCCCCCCCTTTAGTAGCACTACTGCTTTTGTTGTTTTTTTCAACCCCACTGCTTAGACACTAATGCCATATTCTGGCTGAAACTATTCTTCCCATTATTATCACCCCTACCTTCTGTGCCATAAACCAGTAAAGTTTCGGCTAAACTACAGTATATGTTCCTTAACACAAAAGTTGACAATTGGAGTTAAATAAATACATAAATTAATAAAGTAATGCTATCGCAGTATCAGAATTCAGAGACCTCTGTATTGACCTTACTTACCTTACTGTATTGCTGATTTCTTTTTTCTTTTGCTTCCTCCACTATCATGGGTCAGCCACTCCACTTACCTACCCTACCACCAATTCCCACCCCATTACTTCTAAACTTATACTCAAAGAACTCCACCCACTTTTCCTAACACCCAGTCAGGTTATTCTAATTAATCCCCTGTTCAAATTACCTGTCTAACCTATCTCTCTCTTCCTAAACTACACACACATACATCCAACCCATCCCACTAATACTGCACCTCACTCTAATACAAATGCACAGCAACATCTATACTGACGCCATCCCTCCTCAAACATATTGCATTAATCAATGAGGCTTCTAATACCCTGTCTCATCACTTTGCTTATACTTCTCACATGTTACAGCACTACCAGCACAAACTCTAACAAGCTATTCCTCCTCAGCTACCTCCACCTCCACATATATGTCTCAAGCCAGCAGTTCCTCCAGTATCTCCCCTCAGTTATTTTACAACACCCCAACATACTTATTGGTGCCAACAATTCTTACCATTCCTCAAAGCAAACCATCCCTTAAACCACTTACAACTGATACTATAAAAAATATACACACTGCTCTTACCTTTTCTCCAAATTACGACTGTGCAGAGACATCCACTCAAATCCTGGTCCTCACCGTAACCAACACCATAGAACATTTCCTAAAACCATAAATATGACAGTAAACCTCAGAAGTCTACATAACAAAAAAGCTGCTTTCCATGCCTGGATTGACCACTATAAACCAGAAATCATTGCCTTAACTGAAACCTGGTTAAATTGTCAGGTAGAAGACTCAAAAATCATACCCCCCAACTTTAACATAGCAAGACTTGATAGAACCCATAAGAAATGTGGAGGTGTAGCCCTACTATACCCTCAACACCTTTAACATCACGCCTTTTACTAGAAGCATCCCTGCTTTCAAAAATGCTGAGATACTTATATCCTTTCTAAACCTAAATAGAACAAAATGTATCTGTATCATAGTACTGTATATTCTCCTGAACGAAATATAACTATATTAGAAGATATATTATCTTGCAGCTCTCAAACAATTAACCATGGGACCATCATTCTAGGTGATGTTAACATCAACTGGCAATCTCTGTCTTCTCAAAACCTGACAAATACTATTAACCTTTATAGCTTTTCTCAAATCATCAACTGTCCTACTTGATACAGTAAAGACTATACCCAACAATCCACTTTGGACTGGATTCTTGTATCTCACGCCACTAATATTTCTATGTCAGGCACATTTACCAATACCCTAAGTGATCACCTTCTGATATATGCCCTCAGAACCACCACCCACCTACCTAAAAAACACACCCTGAAAAACGTCTGCAATCTTACTAACTTTTCTCAAGATAAATTCATTGAGCTATTAAAGAATAAAAATTGGTCAGTTCTGAAACACATCCCCCTAGACACAGCAGCTTAGTATTTCAACTCTTATTTCCTAAATATAATTAATATTGTTGCTCCAATATGCACAGAAAGGGTCAAAACCAGTCCTGCTCCGTGGTTAACCAAAGCATGTAAAAATCTCTTGAAAAAAAGGACATAGCCTGGGATCACTGGAAACATAGTAAACATGAAGAAAATCTACTAGTTTTCAGACAACTCCACAACCAGGTAAAGAAACAAGTAAACAGAAAGAAACAATTATATTACACAAATATTCAGTACAAGCATAGATCTAAACCTAAGAAAGTCTGATCCTCCAAATCATCCCTACTGAACCCCGGGAGCAGAAGTCAACACTGCCCTTGCCCTGATGCCCCACCATTACAAATAGCTAAAGACTTCAACATTTACTTTATACAATCTATAGCTTCTCTGATCTCTAACTGCCCTACCCCCAAGGCTGGTTCCTGTTCATCCATAATTACCATCAATGCTGCCTCATCCCAACTCCCTAACATTTGCCAATATAACATCCCTAATCCCCTTTCCAATAACCCAACCAATTTCTCTCTTCATCCCAACTGTACAAGTGTCAAAATTAATTGCTGCTAAAGCTTAAACCCTGCTGTATCTCAGCTGATAACCACCCACCTGAATACCTAAAAATAGCTGCTGACTCTGTTGCATACCCCATCATCATTCTTATTAACATATCTATCTCTGAATCTAAAGTTCCCAACATCTGGAAAATGTGGCACACACAATTCCTGTCCACAAAAAGGGAAACTACTGAGCTAACTAACTTTCAACCTATAGCCCTTCTGTCGTCCATCTCAAAAACACCAGAAAAATGCATTCACCAATAGCTTATGTAATACTTTCTACATAACAATCTACTTTCCTATATCACCATAGCCAACATGGTTTCTGTCCAGGTCACAGTATTTCCACAGCCCTCCTATCCTTCACTGACACTGTTAATAGGGCTAGAGACTCAGGTAACTTTGTGTCAGCATTATTTCTTGACCTTGAACACAGTCTCACACTCCTTACTCTTGGCTAGGCTCTCCAACCTGGGATTTTCACCTCCCTCAATTTTGTGGTTTCATAGCCAACTGAACAATCGAAAACAAGCAGTAAAATGGTTAAACACCATCTCACCCTTTCTTCATACCCCCCACAGGAGTTCCACTGAGTTCCATTCTTGGCCTCATACTCTTGAATATTTTTACAACCTGTACACTTCCGCACCCCTATGAAAACTCATACAATATGCAGATCATCATCTGCACATCTCCCACATTTGCTCATCTGCACTCTATTGCACAACAAACTTTTACCTCCATTGAAACCTGACTCACCAACTCCCAAGTCTTCCTCAACTTATCTTTATGCCAAAAACTCACTCTCATGATATGAACCAGTTTAAAATATACTCTGCAAACAATACTGCTATTGAAATAGTGTCCCACAGCAAACTTTTAGGAGTCACTATTGATAATCAACTTAAGTTTGAGCTCCATTTTCAGCATGACATTAAGAAAATCCACCAGAAAATAGTCATCCTCTGTAAGAACAAGCACTTCCTGAAGACATCAACCAGAGTCACACTCTCCAAAACCTACCTCTTCCCTTCTCTACTATATGGTGCTACAATTCACACTAACCTACAGTCCACAATTAAATCAAAAATAGAAAGTTGCTACAACAAAGTGACCAAATATGCTGTTAACTGTAAGACACACATCATTGTAGGGCTAATGCCCTACATATACATACATGTATGCTACAATGGCTTGAACTCCCTAACAACCTACATTATGTCCAGCTCCTAACCTTACACAGCTTCATTTATAAACCTTTAACATACCCAGCCCTGAGTCATTTAGTAAATCTTTACACCCACAAAGAACCCTTCGTTCTGAAGACAAACAATTCCTAGCTATTTTCAAACCATCAAAGTACCTAGACAAAGCCTATATTCTTACTCTGTAGCTAAGGTCTGGAATTCTGTCCCCCTAACCTCAAGAACAATTACTACTCTGGATGCATTCAAATCCTCCCTAAAACTTCATCTAACATGTGACTGTGCTTGTGTTCATCTCCTGGCTAAGCCTTCCTTGACTTCTTCACCCATGACTGATCTCCCAGCTAACTCAACCTCCACATTTCTACGCAAGGACTTTCAAAACTATTCTAAACCCACTTCAGTACTGCTGAACTTTTAGCTAATCTCATCCTCTATACTCTTCCCTCATGTCTCTGTAACCTTTCTCTCTTACTAATATAATTGTATGGCAACTCACCAACAATCTTTGTATCAAACAACATGGAAGAACTAATGTACAACATGTATTACGAATGTATATTCCTAGACATCCATGTTACTGTAGAAAAGAGTTTTGTTATGTTGGTTCCTGAATGTTGAATGTATTTACTATTTGTATGTAGTTAAAATGCTTGGATGTATGTTGCTCTATATGAGATTAAGCCATCTAGCCATTGTATGAAACAAGGATATTGCAATACATTTGTATATAATTGTCTATTACTTGGAGATTTTCTCCCCAGCCTCTGCTGAAAATGGGTTCTTTTGACCTAGACAGACTTTCCTGGTAAACAAATGTCAAGTAAATAAATTAATTTAAAATTTTCAGTTCTCTGTCTTATCCATTTTCTATGTACTGCACCAAACAAAAAGCATTTAGCGCCAGTAATTGCTCATTGCAGATTGCAAGACATTCACATCTTTCCATAACTGAACAACTGTATTTTATCTGCAGACTGTTTTTCCAAATTTCAAGATTCTCTGATATAGGTCAAGGAACTTTCACAATCTGGGGTTCCAGATGAACTTACAAAAATCATATCTCATTCCTTCTCAAAGGTTAGCTTTTCTGGAATGTCTTTAAGATACATCCTTGAAAGGGCTTTTCTTCTTCACTACAAAGTACATCTTGACAAAGAGCAGTTCCTGATCTTTTCCAAACAGTCACTAACCTCATCCAGAGAATTTCTGGGTCTTTGAGACCACTGCAAGGAATCGCAGACAAGACCACAGTCATGTGGTATATAAATAGACTTGCCATGATAGCCTGAGATGTAGCAAATTGACATAATTTCACCCTCCAGACTTCTTGCACTCTTATCAGAGCAGAATATTATTGTAGATGAGTTTAGCAAGACTAGGACAGAACCTCACAAATGGAAACTATACCCAGGGTCATACAGCAATTGATCCATCTGTGGGGAATTCCTCACATATATCTCTTTGCCTCCATTCAATATAGACGATTAAAGCTATTCTGCTCCAGGATTTCTTGCAAGCAGACCTAGAACACACATGCTTTCTACCTCCAATTTGTTATGAATGTTTGTGTACACCTTTCCACTTATATCTAGGGTCATTCTAAAGATTTGGAAAGACTCTTTAAAGATAAGTGTGGTGACTCCCTTTTGGCTCAGGTAATAGTGGTTGTCCTAATTTTTGAAAATGGCCAAGAGCAGTTACCACAAGCTTCCTTCCAGACTACTCATGCAAGACAGGAGTTATTTGACACACACTAGCATAAATCTTGGATGCAAATGTTGTAATACCTTTTAGGCACTTTTTTTGTTCTGAGTATGTACAGCAGAAACTAAAGGAAGCTAAAAACCTACTACTAGAAAGCCATCTATCAGTAAGTGAAAAGATTTTCTAGTTGGTTCCAAACTAAGAACCAGAACTTTCTTCAGATCCAGATGCCTCTGGCTCTAGAATATTTGTGTGAGTTGTTACTGTGTGGCCTTTCATAGGTTCATAGGTTGGTACTAGGCTATCGGTTCTAGGGCCTATACACGCCTAGGCATAACAATTCCCTGGATCTTTCTTCCCACAATATTTACTTCTTGGACCCCTGTCAAGCAGGGCGACTGACATGATCCCCGGGGTGAATTTCCTATCTCCCATCCAATCATCAAGGTTCCTTTTGAAGAGGGCCAAGGAGGCGCTCTGCTTGACATGTATGGGCAGTCTATTCCAGAGTAAGGGGAGTCTGTGGGTCAGGAACCTATCCCTCCAGCATCTCTTGTTCATTGTGATGACAAGGTTTAGATCCCTGGAGCGTGTGGCTCTGAGGGATTGGGATTTCTTTAAGTGGAGCATGTCCAACAGCTCAGGGTTTGACATGGCCTTGTATGTTAAGCAAAGATCGCCTCTGAGTAGACAATATGCCACAGAGTATAGCTGGAGTTTTTTTAGATGGTCAGCATATGGCATCTGCTTTAGGACTGTGATTCTTTTAGTGAGGTATTTCTGCGGCCTTTCCAGCTGTTGCAGATGTCTTGTGAGGTAGATACCAAACGGGGCATTATACTCTATAATGGGTCTAATGAGGGATGAGTACAGTGGGACAATGACCTGCTTTTTCCTGGATGAAAAGCCCTTAGTGATGAGGTGTGCCACATAGAAGGATTTCCCGACTGTTGTGGTGATGTGGTTATTGAAGGTGAGACCACTGTCCACCTGTGTCCCTAAGTCTCTTATCACACTTTCAATGTTTAGTGTACTGCCACCTATGTGGTAATTCATGGGTACATGTTTTGTTTCAAAGGGGATAACTATACATTTCTTGGCATTAAGCTTGAGCCCATGGCTCTGGCATCAGGCATCTGTTTCTGTAAGGCTCTTTTGCAGAATATCTACATCATTTGAGGATTCAATAATGGCTCCCAGTTTGCAGTCATCTGCAAACTTTGTTAGCCAGAGTCCCTTAGTGTTGGCCTGTACTTCAGAGAAGTAGATGCCAAACAAGAGTGGTCCCAGGACTGAACCCTGGGGTACTCCACTTGTCACTTGTCTGGAGCTGGATTTGGAGTCGGCTACTTTTATAGTCTGGGTTCTGTCAGTAAGCCAGTTGGCAACCCATCGAGTGATGTAGAGATTTATGCCCAGCTTAATAAGTTTATCTATGATTCCAGAGTGGAGGATGGTGTCAAAGGCCTTGGTGAGTTCCAGATAGGCTGTGTGGACTGCCTTACCCTTGTCCACAGCTCTGGAGACTGAGAAGAAGTCAGTCAGGTTCAGGAGACATGATTGGCCCTTCACGAACCCAAACTGGGTGAGGTCCAGTGTTTGAAGGTTGCTGATGTCTTTGTTTATAAGTTCCATGATAATGTGTTCCATGCAGATCAGGCTCGTCAGACTGATGGGACGGTAGTTCGCGGGATCCAAGGTGGATCCCCCCTTGTGGAGTGGGATAACTGTAGCTGTGCGCCACTCACTGGGCACGAAGCCTGAGGTGAGGCTATGATTAAACATGACACTTAGGTGAGGTGCCAGTTCATTTTGTAGTTCATGTAGTACACAGCCCAGGATGTTATCTGTTCCCATGGATGCTGTATTCTTAGCTTTGAAGAGTGTGGTTTCTACCTGTGTGGTCGTGATTGCCGGAATTTGGCAATCTTTTGGTATTGAGATGGGCCCTTTAGGGGGTGAGAGGGGGGTGAAGTTGGCACTAAATTTATCTGCCAGTATATTGGCAGTATCCTTGGGATCAGTATATTTAATGCCATTCTATTGTAGCTCAGAGCAGATCTGAGCATTGCCATTTAGATTCTTGACATAAAGTACAGTTTTGTACCTACCATAAATGTAGATGTTCGAAGATCCACATTGCTGCAGTCCTAACACTTGGGTAGTCCGCTGTCCCTCGGTCGGCCCGAATATCAGAGTATAAGGCTGACGTCGGTCAAGGCGCATTTGACTGACATCAGAACGTCAGGGTACAAATGCGCATGACCGACGTCATATCCTCAGTCTTTTCTTGCCCCAGATGTCAGAAGACCCTAAAAAGAAAGGTCAAAACCCATAGACCACAACTAAACAACCAACTAGCCTAACACCAAAAATATGTATAATATATACAATATATACAAAATGCAATATACCTCAGAAGGATAACCCAATACACACAACCACCTCAAACAGCAGAGGGGAAGGAGGGAGGGTAAATTGGACTGCAGCAATGTGGATCTTCGAACATCTACATTTATGGTAGGTACAAAACTGTACTATGTTCTTCATCCCACATTGCTGCAGTCCTAACACTTGGGTAGAATCCCAAAGCAGAGGTAAGGGAGGATGGCTAAATTATAATGAAGCAGGAGCTGCCAAAATGCCCTGCAACACAGCAGTGGCAAAATCAGCCATGGATTTAGAGTACAATGGAAGGTGGTAATGCCTAGAGAAGGTATGCACTGAACTCCAAGTGGCTGCCTCCAAAATATCCTTAGTAGCCACCCCCCTCAAAAAAGCTGTTGAAGTGGCAGTAGCCCTAGTGGAATGAGGTCTAATCCCAGCTGGAATCTCTTTGCCATGATGGGAATAACAGAACGCAATGCAAAATCCAATCCACTTAGAAATAGTTTGTTTTGACACGGGCTTGCCCTGAGAGCACAAAGCAAAAGAAACTAATAACTGCTGAGATTGTCTGAACCCTTTAGTTCTGTCCAAATAATATCGCAACTGCCTGTGTAGATCTAAAGTGTGCAAAATCTTTTCCCCTTTAGTTTGGGGATTTGCATAAAAAGTAGGCAAATGAATAGTTTGGTTTAAAGCCACACTAGAAACCACTTTAGGCATAAAGGAAGGATTAGTACGTAAAGATACCCTATCCTTGTGGAAAATTAAGAAAGGCTCAACTGCCATAAGGGCCTGCAATTCAGAAACCCTTCTTGCAGAGGTAATGGCCAACAAAAAGCAGTTTTCCATGACAAATATTTCAACTCAGCAGTAGCTGCAGGCTCAAAAGGTTGTAGAGTGAGTTTCTCCAACACAAAATTGAGATCCCAAGCAGGAGTAGGAGCTCTTCGTGGGGGTCTTATATTCTTTGCCCTCTAAGAAATTGTTTGAATAAAGGATGAGAAAACAATGGTGGGTCACAATCGTAGTGAGCTGAAATTGCTGCAGCATGAATCTTAATAGAAGAGAAGGACAAACCTTTGTCCAATAACTCAGTAAGATATTGAAGAGCCACACTTAAATCAGGCTCAGAAACATCCAAATCCTTAGCTGCACTCCAAAATAAAAATCTCTTCCATTTATCTGCGTATACTTTCCTTGTACTAGGCCTTCTGGCTTCCAAAATCACATTCAAAACTTGTTGTGGAAGTTGAGACCCTTTATGGTTTAAAACAGAATATGCCATGCTGTTAGGTGAAGAGAGTGAAGTTTGACATTGAGCAAATGACTGTCCTCCTGGGACAACAGATGTGGAATCAAAGGCAAAGGCCATGGAGGCTTCCGTACTAGACTTCTCAGTAGTGGGTACCAGTGCTGTCGAGGCCAATCTGGAGCTATCAAAATCATCCTTGGCTTGTCCTGTCTGACCTTCAGAAGTACCTTTGGGAGGAGAGGCAGAGGTGGAAAGGCATACACATGAAGATTTTTCCAACTGAAAGAAAGAGCATCCACTTTCCAAGCTGTGGGATGAAACCGCTTTGTGCAAAACTTTGGCAGCTGGTGGTTTAGTGGAGAAGCGAACAGATCTATGTCTGGAGTTCCCCAGGACACTGTCAATTTCTGAAAGACATGAAGATCCAGTTTCCACTTGTGGGGATCCATGATTTGTCTGCTTAACACGTCTGCTAAGGAGTTCTGTGCTCCGGCAGAAACCTTGCCTGAAGATTTAGTTGTAAACTGAGAGCAGTCTCCCACAAAATCATTGCTTGCCTGCATAGAGGATAAGAATGTGTTCCCCTTGCTTGTTGATGTACCACATGACAGTTGTGTTGTCTGTTAGAATCAACACCTGCCCTGGAAGAAGTAAATCCTTGAAAGCTATTAATGCAAACTGGACTGCTAACATCTCCTTCATGTTGATATGTAGATGTTGTAGTCTGGCAGGCCACTTGTCTTGTATCCACTTTCCATTTAGATGAGCTCTCCAAGCTATGTCTGAGGCATCTGTTGTTAAAATCTGACTCGCCTCTGGCCGGGTCACAGAGAGTCCCTTGTTTAGGTGACATTCCTGAGCCCACAACAAAAATTCCTTTTGAATGCAAGGTATTATTTGAATGACAGTGTCCAGATCCTGGCAGTGCTGTGTCCATACATTTTTGAGATACCATTGTAGCTTCCTCATATGCAGTTTGGCATTGGGAAGCACCAGAATACAAGATGCCATGAACCCTAAGGCTTGAAGGACTGTCCTTGCAGTCAGCCCAGACTGATGAGATAGCTGAAGGAAGTAAAGGGATAGACTCTTTTGTTTGTCCGGGGTTAAAAAGGCCATCTGGGATGCTGTATTCAGTCTCACACCCAGAAAGCACATGTCTTGAGAGGGTACTAGACTGGACTTTATTTCGTTCACAGAATACCCCAGGCATCTTAGCACTGCTATCACATATTCCAAATGATGAAGAAGCTCTTCCCTTCCTTGAGCCAGAATCAGGCAGTCGTCCAAATAAGGATAGATCTGTATTCCTTTTAGCCTGAAGAAAGCTATCACTGGAGCCAGAACTTTCGTGAACACTCTGGGCGCAGTAGATAAGCCAAAGGGCAATGCAGAGAACTGATAGTGAGAAGTCCCAGCTCGAAAACGCAGATACTTCCTGCACTTTAGTCTGATAGGAACATGAAGGTAAGCCTCCTTGAGATCCAAAGTTACCATCCAATGATCTTTGCCCAGCAAAGGTAAAAGCTGCTGCAACGTCAACATTTTGAACTTGGGAATGTCCAGATAAGTATTGAGGATAGATAAATCCAAAATTGGTCTCCACGTGTTCCCCTTCTTTGGGACTAGGAACAGGCGAGAATAAAATCCTAGGCCCCTTTCTGGCATAGGAACCGGCTGTATGGCCCCTATTTGGAGCAACAGTGAAATTTGCTTGTGAGACTCTATTCTTTGCTGAGGAGGAATGTCTGGCATGCCTTTGAAAGGAGGCAAGGTATGGAAATAAAACCTGTAACCGTGATGTATGATATCCAGTACCCATTTGTCTTGGGTAATCAAACTCCAATTTTCTTTGAAAAGTGCCAACCTTCCTCCCAAAGGTGCTGCCAGGCGAGAAGGTTCTGGCAGCTGAATAGGAAGGTCATTGGGTCTGTTTACGAAAGGACTGACCCCTGCCCTCACTCGCAGACTGTGCAGGAGAACTCCCTGTCCTAGGCCTGAAAGAGCCCTGACCTCTGCCCCTGCCACGTCTAGATCTACCCCTAGACTGGGAATCATAAGAAGGATACGTCCACCCTTTAGTAGGCCAATTTCTACTAAACTTTGGAGGCTGAACCTGCAAAAAATCTTTAACAGTCTGCATAGACTTAGCCTTGTCTTCCATTTTCTTTAAAACTGTCTCAACAGGAGAACCAAACAGGACATCAGATTGCAAAGGGGCATCCAAAATCCTAGTTTTAACATGGTCAGATAAATTTTGATCCCTCAGCCAGGCATGCCTGCGAAGAACTGACCCAGTGGCAGCCACCCTAGACGAGGCCTGTATAGCATCAAAACCACATTGCAAAGAATGCTTACCCACCTGTTCAGAAACGTGCACTAAATCTTGTAACTCTTTACAGTCAATACCTTCCGCCAGAGCATCAACCTTAGATTTCAACTGAGAAAGGAGATAATTTTGATATTTCAACATGTGAAACTGGCAATTCAAAGCTCTCATGGCTAGAGTGGAAGAAGTATAAACTTTCTTTCCCCATCTATCCAAGGCCCTGGCCTCTTTATCTGCAGGAACCGGATTCTTGACAACAGAAGCCTTAACACCCTTAGGCCCCTGGCTAACAGTTTCTGGGTCTGCCCTAGGACTCTTAAAAGATACTTATTAGCTTCAGGCACCCTGTAATACCTATCTGGTTTAACAGGAGCAGGAGGCAAAGAATCAGGATTAAGAGAAGCCTCTGCAAACACATCTTCCACCACATTCAGAAAAGGAGGTATAGCTAAAGGCCTATGCTGGGGTAAAAATAAAAATTCCCTAAGCCTTTTCCTGGAATCAGAGAAATCCTGACCTTCCCATTTAAAATGCTCTCTCATGGAGTGAAGGGTCTCTGAAAAAGAAAAATCCTCAGGAGGAGAGAGAAGCAGAAGGAGTAGAATCATCCACATCAGAATCAGAATAATGAGAATACTCCTGCAAGTCTTCAGCCGAAGACTCAGACACATCCGAAGCCTGCTCATAATCCCCCACCACAGGTTCCATCCTAGGCCTCTTATCAGGAGGGGGCATAGAGCCTCTAATTAAAGTAATTAAATCCTCTGCCATTTTGAGCATGTGCTTCTTGGGCACAGCACCTGAAGAACTGGGAGTGACACCCACAGAAGCTAAACTAGACCTGCCTCTAGGAGAAGCCTTGGAAGCAGAAAGAGAGGGCCTAGACCCCTTAGGATGGGAGGGAGTACAGTTACTTGAGAAGCCCCTACAGCCTGCCCTGCCTCCTGGGAGGCCACATCCTGTAAAATTAAAGTTTCTCCCTGGGACTCCAGAGAGGCCTCCATCGAACCACCGGTTCCACTGACGCCTCTAAAGAACTGGCGTCCGGTTCGACGACTCCTCTAACCTAGGTTTAACTGCCTTGTCCTTGCGCTTCTTTGAGGAAGCGGCCGGAGCATCCGGCGGCATTTTGTAATTGCACCGCTTCCCAAAGACCAACCTTGCACAATCCAACCTCCGCTTTATAGTGCGTTTGTTAAACCTAGCACAAAAGCGGCATCCAACAACGTCGTGCTCAGGTCCTAAACAAGGTATACACAAATTATGGTAATCCCTATGCGGTATCTGTTTCCCACAAGAAATACAGTTATTCACTTTTTCTGACATCCGGTAAACCACTGAGGCAAGAAAAAAACAAAATATTCCCCAACGGGGTACTTAACCAACTCTGACTTCGGTCTGAAACTCCGAATTCGAAAAATTTCAGAACGCCGAACGGCACTTGCAACACTGCTTCTGCATCGGACCATGCGGCAAAAAAGACTGAGGATATGACGTCGGTCATGCGCATTTGTACCCTGACGTTCTGATGTCAGTCAAATGCGCCTTGACCGACGTCAGCCTTATACTCTGATATTCGGGCCGACCGAGGGACAGCGGACTACCCAAGTGTTAGGACTGCAGCAATGTGGGATGAAGAACATCTATAGAATTAGATTTTATGAGGGATCTCAGCTTCTTACTGAGGCTGGTGAGGGAGTTTTTTGCATCCTGGGATTTTCCACTTTTCTGCAACAGTTTCTTCCTTCTGTTGTATAGTTTGTTTGTAGCAGGGGACCACCAGATTGGCTTCCTTTTTATGGAGGAGAGCATCTTGGTTCTATTTGGAATGGCACGATTCATGCATGAGTTGATGTGCTCTTACAGTGCCTTAGTGTAGGATTCAGCTGTCGAACTTTCAGATCCCGTCTGCATGGGTGTCATAAAGTTTGTCACTTCTGACTTCAGTAGCATGAAGTTGGCTTTGGAGAAGTTTTTTTGCGGAGGTTTCCTTACTGGGGGATGGGGGTAGGATGTGGATGTCAATGATGATTTGCTTATGGTCATGCCTGACCAATGAGAAGGTGACTGGTGTGGAGCATCTATCTCCCATGTTGGTAATGACCAGGTCTAGGATATTGGAGCCCCTGTTGGGACAATGGATTAATTGATCCAAGGTGTTAGAGTTTATGAATTCCAAGAACCACTAGGAAAAAGATGTTAGTACCAGAGTAGTTTTCCCAGTTAATGGCAGGGTAGTTGAAATCACCCAGTATTAGGGTGTTTGGTTGTATCTTAATATTTTCCAGTATGTTTAAAAAGGTGTTGTGCAAATCTTGGGGCATGGTGGGGGATCTGTAGCAAGCTACAATTTGGATTGCAGTCTTACCTAGTGTTATTTGCACCTGGAGAATTTCAGATGCATTGTGTTAGCCTGGAGATGTGAATATCCTTGGTGAATATGGACACTCCTTCACCTTTAGTGTTTCGGTATTGGTTTTGTGGCTGAAAAGTGTGGTAAGAGTTGTAGCCTGGTATTACAGGGGTGCTCTCTGGAGCCTTGAACCAGGTCTCAGTTACTGCACGGATATCAATGTTCTCCATTTTTAGGAGTGCCTCGAGAGAGAGTGCATTTTGAAGTTTAGACTTCTAGCATTGAGTAGCATTACCTTCAGATTTTGCATGCTTGTATCTGTTATGGTGGTGGTTTTGTCCTTTGAACCTTGCCTAAAAAAGGCACTATAGTGGTGGCAAAAGCTTTAGCCAGTAACCTGAATCCCAGGGGTGACAGATGCAGACCATCTCTGGCAAAGCATCGTGGTTTGTCGGTCATGTCTTCCCAGGCAGACAGATACTGGATCCCTTTTGAATAACACCAGAAGCTTAGCCAGTTGGTGAAGTCAATCATTTTCTTCTTATACTGTGGTATCATTCTGGGTGAAGGCAGGGTGCTATTCAGGGCTAGGGTCATACCTGCCTGGGCCACATGATCCGAGAGCTCTTCCATGTCTCTTTTCATGTAGACCAGGGAGGTATGTCTCAAGTCATTCACTCCAACATGGACAATGACAGAGTCGTATTTGTACTTGTTGTGGAGTGACTTGAGTGCATGCGCTATGTGGCAGAAACTGGCACCTGGCTGTAATTCTCTCCTTGTTCAGCCTGGTGAGTGGGACATCAGTGTGCCTGACTATAGAGTCACCTATGACTAAAGTGTTGGGTGCATTGTCTTGCCTTAGGGGCTGTTGTTGGGTGGCACACTGGTGTTATGAGCTGTGTGGCACTTTGGTTGTGACTGTTTTTTGTTTGCATTTCAGCTTCAGAGGTCCTTGTTGCTTGGGCAGGTTAATGTTAAGGGCCTCCGCATACGTGGGTTACTGTTGCTATGTGTGGGTGTTGATGGTGTGGGTTTTGAAGGGCTCTGAGTTGCTTGAGGTGTAGTGCAGGTGTGTTAACCTTCTCTTCTTGACTGTCTAGCACAATCTTGGCCGGAGAGAGCTTTGCTTCCAGTTTGGTTATGTAAGTGCATCTCTCGCAGGTTGTAGTGTTGGGTTCTTATTCTTCTGTCAAGATTCATTTTTTGTACATCTGTGCTTATCTGCCCTTCGATCCCTTTTTGCTCTGCCTCAAGTTGAACCATTTTTGAAAGGAGTTTTTCCTATTCTTCCAGCAAGAAAACAGGTGACTACCACATGGGATCTTAAGTTTGTTCTAGAAGAACTGAGATTTCATCCATTTGAAGCAGCTCATCAGGTTTATTTGAAGCTGTTATGTTGAAAAGCAGTATTGCTCATTGATTTGACCTATGCAAGAAGAGTATATGAGTTACAAGCTCTTACAGCGAGTCAACTTTATCTAATTTTTCACAATGATAGGTTATCTTTGAGAACAAATCCTTCATTTATGCCTATAGCTTTTACAAAGTTTACTTTAAGTGAAGCTGTTAATCTCTACGTATTCTTTTCAGAAACTAAAAACAAATTAGAAAGGACATTTCATATGCTGGATGTCCACAGACAACTTAGATACTACTTAGATCAAAATCCTTCGTTAGAGCTGATCAGCTATTTATTTCCTACGAAGCTAAGTATAAAGGACAGCCAGTGTTACAACAGATATTTTCAAAATGGTTGCCTCATGCTCTTTTTTTCCATCATTCTCATCATTGCAAGTTACTTGCAACAGGGTCAAAGCCTACTGTACCAGGGATTTGGATTCTTCTGTGGCTTTTTGATAAGGGTTTGTCTAGAAGTATCCTAGCGGCATCAGCTTGGACCTTTGTTCATAATTTTACAAAACATTACAAACCGGATTCCTTTTCCAGATCTAGAACAGGTTTTGCTAGAATTATTCTCCAGGGCCTCCTATTTTTCAGTTTTCTTCTACCTTCCTCTGTTTCTGCAATCTGGTAATCTCTCCATACACTTCAGGCTACTGTATGATGAAAATAGTACAGTAGTGTAAGCAAAGGTACCATAGCAGTAGCCAGTCCCTCCTTTCCTCCATCTCCCTTTTGATGTGATTTTTTTTCAGGATGTGAACATTTTCATTTTTTGTTGTACTCTCCCTTTTTTCTGGGGACAAGAAACCCCTGAAGGGTTAGCACCCAAACCACTGACTTTAGTTTGCTTTCTTTGTGCCCATCAGCAGTTAGCGTAAAGGAAAGGATGTCCTGAAGCTTTGGATACTGGATGGGGGTTAAATCCTAGGCAGGGTATAACTCATACAGTTTAGGATACTTTAAAAGTGATCTAGTTGAATATCTACTGTTATGGTAAGTTTACTTACACAACAGCAATTTCCTTCACCTGTAGCGTAACCTATTCCATAGAGTGGGAATAAGTTGATTTAGGAATCTATCACTCCAACAAGTCTTGCTTATTTGTTAGTATAAATTTAGATCCCTAGTATGGTTGTTTATAGAGCCACTAGTTTTGCAAAGTAATAGGAGAGCCACATAGGACTGGGTCTTTCATAGCTCAAAAAGCAAGACACAAATCATCCTGTAGCAACTTGTGTGCTACTGAGTATAAAGACAGTTGAGCACATTTCATAGGATAGTTAATATGTTTAAAGACTTTTTTGGGGGTAAAATTGTTAGGCATTTCCCTTGAGTGATATGACTGGATTTGTACTTACTAAAGAGGAAACTTTAATGATGGGGATGATAATAGAAGAGTACAGAGGTAATAGGACGACTTTGGATCTTGAAGATATTCCCTTGGAAATTAACTGTGACAGATAGAAAGATTTCCTAACTATGGAGGAAACGATGGAAAAAAGTTGTCCACATAGGTACGCAAGTCTGTTATGACCGTATCTGTTTACAGAGGAGTACCATTTGTAAAATATGAAGCAGACCAGCATTTTATTGTTGTTATACTTTATTTTATTTTAAATTTGACTACTGGGGTAGTACATCAATCACAACTCACCATTTGCAAGTACTGTCCTGGTGAAATAAGTCATAACAAAGAAAAAAGAGAACGGAGAGCCAGTAAGCTGTACATATCAAAACAAGAACAGAAACTAACAATATATAACAAAAATTGCACAGTAGCAATTAATAGACATAATTATGACAGAAATGAAAATGTTACAGTTTACATGGCTATATATCAGGTTTACATCATGGTTGAAATACCGTAGGATAATGCGAGTCAGGACAGGGAATGGTGGGGGAATTAGGCAGTGTTAGTAGATGAAGAGAGATTTTTCATGTACACCTCGATTCTGCACTTACGTGTATTTAGTCTGAGATGGTTTTCAGTACACCAGGCATGTGCATATTCCATCTCTGTATATATAAAATTTGGAGTGCACATTTCCTGGAATTTACTCTAAGATCTCAGTGAGGCTAGAAGTGCAATCACAGCATCTGTTCTTCGTGTTGAGTATTTTGATAAACACCCAGATATTACTTTTTCCTAGTGCTGTAACCTCAGGAAAAAAAAAGGACTTAGAGTTATAAACCATCATCTACAAGCCTCCCTATATAATTTTTCATAATGAAAAGGTATTTCTGAACACTGGTCTCTGATTCATGCAAAGTTGTTGAAGCAGTGTTTCCAAATCAGTCTATACAGCTCTCAGTGTTTTGTCCAAACTATTGAAATGTGTGGTAACTGTTATATTGTCGATAACATTTATGGTGTGTGTGTGTGTGTGTATATATATATATATATATATATATATATATATATTTTTTTTTTTTTTTTTTTTTTTTTTTTTTTGAAGGTTAGCTTATTTTTCTTTGTTTTATAATGAGGATTATAATGCATTTATCACTTGTACAGTACAAATTAGTGAGTACTGTCATTCATTTGACATTTTGGTCATTCTGTTTGCAACATTGTATCTGATATTGTTAATCCTCGTTCATTCCTTATGTGTGGGTATCGGTTCTAACCTCAGAACCGAGCCAGCCATCTTCCAAGCTTTACAAACTCTTGAGCTAAAAACTCTTACCCAGAATTTCCCTCTCTCTGTTAACCCAGATTTCATTTGCCGCATCGCCATTCGGTCGTGTCAAGCTACTTCTCTTGAGCTAAGTACAATATTTTTCTTCATACTAAATTCTAAAATAGTCTTTTCTTACCGAAAAGTTATTAGTTTTCTCTTACCTTATCGCATTTAGCGATTATCCTTTCTTGAATCTTTCTTTTCCTTTCCTCCTCTTTACCGCAAGGTAATTACTTTTTTGCCATCGTTGGTAAACCCTCTTTCCTTCTTACCTTCGGGTATTTCTTGTACCATTGCTGGTATTTGTTCTGGGTTTCCTTCTTTCTAACATGGCCAATCCTACCAGCGCTTCTGAAGAGCGGCCCAACTGCTTTCCTCTGGAAGTGGTTGGGGGTCGTTTCTCTGTGTCCCCTTCTACCTGGCTAACCATCACCACCGATTCTTGGGTACAAAGGAAAATAACCAGAGATTATCATATTCCCTTCAACCTTTGTCCCACTCCCCCAACAAACTTACCCAATGTTCCACCCAGTCAAAGGGAAGAAGCAGCATTAAAGATTTCAAAACTGCTAAGAAAAAGAGTCATCCAAATAGTCCCTTCAGACCAGATAGGATCCCGATCCTACTCAAGACTATTTTTGGTGCCAAAGAAAACTGAGGACTGGAGACCAATTTTGGATCTCAGTGTATTGAACAAGTTTGTAAAAGTACAAAAATTCTGGATGGTCACAATACAGTCTATCCTTCCGCTTTTGGAAAAAGACAATTGGATATGCTCAATAGATCTTCAAGATGCGTACTACCACATAAAAGTGGACAGACCATCAAGATGGTTCCTTTGCTTCCATGTGGGAGCCAGTCACTACCAGTTCAGAGTACTGATCTTCGGAGTGTTCACAAAGTGCATGGGAGTCATCACAGCTCACTTGCGACTACATGGATTCCAGGTGTTTCCATACCTAGATGACTGGCTCATCTCCGCCCCCACCAGACATCTATTGGAAGAAGCCCTGGCATACTGTCTCCTCTCTGCAGAAAGGCTAGGCATAACCATAAACTGGCAAAAATCCAATCTCACCCCATCTCAATCCACAGAATTCATAGGGGTCATCTTGAATACAAAGAATTTCAGAGCACAGAATTCTAAGGATAAAACAATAACTGATCCCAATCCTTTCACGGGAGAAATCCACAGCTCACTCTATTCTACAGTTGGGTTCCATGGCAGCCTCCATCACCATTGTCCCCCTGGCCAGGTTTCACATGAGGCTTCTACGATGGCTACTGCTCACCCAATGGTATCTCTTTCAGTACCCTCTTTCAGCCAAGATTCGGGTAACTCACAGGTGCAAACAGTATTTAAATTGGTGGATGACCCACAACCCATCACAATGGTCTCCCCCCAACAGCCCAAGGCTACAGTGACTATGGACGCCTCCCTGATGGGGTGGGGGGGGCTCTGTCAGGGACAGACAGTCCAAGGTACTTGGTCCGAAATGGAGGCCCACCTGCATATAAATGTTCTAGAGCTGAGGGCGGTACTTCTGGCGTTGCAAGCATTCCATCCCCTGCTGCTGTCTACGACTATTGCTATACAATCAGACAACATGGCGGTGGTCTGGTACATCAAACAGGGCGGAACCAAATCTTACCCACTGTGTCGAAAGGCCATGAGGATATGGCATTGGGTGATGGCTACCAACCGTTTTCTTCTAGCAACGCCCATTCCCGGGAGTTCCAGCGTGATAGCAGAAAGACTCAGCAGGTGTATACTACAACCTCACAAATGGTCCCTGAATCCCTTGATAGCGGCAGAGATTTTCAACCACTGGGGTCTTCCTTGCTGCGACCTGTTTGGGTCCCCGACCAACTACAAATGCAGCAACTATTTCGTCCTGATTCCCCCTCCGGGACAGTCACCCAGGGACGCTGTAGTCCACGATTGGCCCTCGGGTCTACTTTATGCATTTCCACCTCTCCCCCTCAGTCCACAGTTTCTGAAGAAAGCCCGCCGGTTGAAGAGCAAAGTAATCCTCATAGCACCATACTGGCCTCGTCAGATTTGGTTCCCCTTCCTTTGGCCTCACCTGCTAGATCAACCGTGGATTCTCCATCCAACCCCGGGGTTGATCTCCCATCCGCAGAATCTGATTCACCCCAAATTGAACAGCCTGAAGCTCACAGCTTGGCTCCTCCAATTTCCTTGATTGCTAGGCAGAATGATCTTTCTTTGCCAGTACGTGACAGTCTTATTGCATCTCATAAGTCTTCCATCAGAATTACATATCTCAGCAAGTGGAAAAGATTTACTTTTTGGCCGAAAGATAAACAGGTAGATCCTTTTTCAGCACCAGTGTCGATAGTACTGGAGCATCTAGCCACCCTATTTCAGTCCGGTCTATCTGCCTCTACCATTAGAGTTCATTTGGCTGCAATATCTAATTTCCATGATGATGTTCAAGACTCCTCTCTTATGTCACACAAATTATGCAAGACTTTCATAAAAGGCGTGAATCATCTAAAACCCCCTTTTAGAGAACCTACTCAACCATTGGACCTGTCACTAGTCTTACAGGCTTTGACAATGCCACCTTTCGAACCAGCTTCTTCTTGCGACCTCATATATTTGTCATGGAAAATCTTGTTTCTGGTCGCCATTACTTCTGCCAGACGTATCTCTGAGCTTCAGGCCTTATGTATCAAGAGTCCATATTTTGATTTTTCATAGAGATAGAGTGTCATTGAGAACTAATCCTTCCTTTCTGCCAAAAGTGATCTCTGAAATGTCCATTAATCAAACCATTGAACTGCCAATTTTCTTCCCCAATCATTCAAACAAAAGAGAGTATTGCCTACATATTCTAGATATTCACAGGCAACTTCACTTCTACTTGAACAGGATTAAGGCCTCTCGTAAATCAGGCCAGTTATTTTTGACCTATTCTGGACCTAGATTAGGATGTGCTGTTGCTAAGGTCACATTGGCTAAATGGTTGAAAGACTGTGTGACCTTCATTTATAGACAGTGTGATATTCCATTACCTACTGCCATAAAGGCTTATTCTACAAGGCCGGTGGCAACTTCTGCTGCCTTCCATGCCAGAGCTTCTTTACATGACATTTGTGCAGCTGCAACTTGGGCTACCCCTCATACCTTCATCAGTCATTACAAATTGGATTTGGCCTCCAGGGGAAGAGCATCTTTTGGTTCTGTGGTGCTCAGGAATGTCCTTCCATGAGAGTCTTCCAGGAATAAAGGTAGCTGGGGACTCTGTCCCACACGTAAGGAATGAACGAGGATTAACAATATCAGATAAAGAAGTTATGTCTTACCATAACATTCCATCTGCATTGTTGATCCTCGTTCAGTCATTACGGCCCTCCCTCCTTCCCCCTCCTGTGTCTTCTAGTGGATCTCACCATCCGGTTCTATTAGGTCATTTGACCAGAGGTAGCCTCTACCTTCTTTTGACTTGCAAACTCAATCTGAAGTAACAGGGACAGGGGAATTCTGGGTAAGAGTTTTTAGCTTGAGAGTTTGTAGCTGACGCGAGCTTGGAAGATGGCCGGCTCGGTTCTGAGGTCAGAACCGATACCCACACGTAATGACTGAATGAGGATCAACAATACAGATGGTACGTTATGGTAAGACATAACTTCTTTTTCTTTCATTGTACTTTTAACTATGATGTGCGTTTTGTAAACCTTTGGTGCCTGTCTCCCCAGGCTGTACCTGAAAATTGTCCTTGGACTACTGCACCAACTTATTTGATAAATATTGAGTAAGGACTTCTACATATGCTAGAATATTAGAGATAGTTATGATAATACACCAGGAAAGCACATTCCTTCCAGAAAACAGAACAAGCTTTTGTTCAAGAAAAGAGGCCTGTCTATTAGGTGTGATATTTGCAGTTATCCCCTGCGAGGTATTGCTGCAGAATATTTCAATAAAGCATCATACATTTCAAAAACTTACTTTAAAAATGCTTTACCACAAGATATCTTAGAAACTGCCACACAGAGAGGTGTCCATATCTTCATCAGACTCTACAGATGGGAACACAGTCAAGTAGCAGGAACGATTTTGGAATGGCTGTACTGTAGAGCATCTTTTAATTCTCCACTTCTCAGTAGCATGATTGTCTAGGATAACAGTAGATATTTAAAGACAGATCACTGTAACAGCAAAGCTTCCCTCCTTAATTCCCCCATATGGCAGTTTTTATATCTGTAATACTCACTTTTGCAAAGTTTTTTAGTGTTTTTGATGTCTGTTTTATTATTATAATTTAAGCTCAGTATTGAGTTTACAGCTGGACACATTGTTAGGCCCCATGAAGGTAGTATTTTAACTTTGGAGAGGGTGCTTAAGACTGCTGTTAAGTGATTTGAGAGATGACATATGCCTGCTAATAAGCTGTGAGTAATTTGGTGGAGATAGGGGGTTACATTTGAGGTGAATATGTTCACTAATATGTTGACAATGTCCTCAGGGGTTGAATATGTGATGTCATTTTGTATTAACTCAGGGCATTGATGGTTATTATTGCATAAGTTTCTGACACAGCTGAAGAAGGCTTTATGGTTATCCTTAGTATGGGTGGCAATTTGCAATTTATAATTGCTCTTGGAGTATTTGATGCTGTTACCAAGTTCTTTGTAGATTATTTTGAGGTCTTCTTTACTGATATTCTGCTTAATATCCAATTTGAAATCCTTTCTTTGTCAAATTCACATGCTCATTAATATCCAAATGCATCTCCTGCAACACTACTATTTTCACCTTACATTTTTTAATATTATTCATTACTCTTTGCTTTTGTTTGAAACCTTAATACCATTTATATTCCATGACAATATGGACAGAGTAGCCAGTGTGATAGAACTCCCAGCTATTATATGTTACAGTTCTTTTGAATGTATATGTTCAGGGTTTACCTTGCATACATGCATTAATGTTTGCCAGGCTGATCTCTTATGTAGTTTCTTATTCTCATCTTTTGTATATATCACATTTTAAAGGCTTTCTGCTTCATTGAAAACACTGGAAAAATTGATAGATATTCAGATCCCCTTCCTTTTAACTTAGACCAAATACACACAACTGTCTACATTTTCAAAAAAATGAAGTTTACTCCCTCCTGATTGGAGTATTTACCCTAAATTGACATCTGCACCCACAGGAATTACATAATCTAAAAGTAAGGTTACCCATGGCAAAGCACATGCTATAATACATTTTGTGTTCCCAGTTACACAAATTGCTGTGTTGTCTTTTCTTATCTCACTTCTCCTTTTAGATGTGAAAAACAACTTGCATGCATTCAGTGAACATTAACTTTTAGCCCTTATAAAGTGCACTGGCTACTGTTAAATAAATAAATTAAATTGTGCACTATTATATTAAATACTTTAATGTACTGAGGCTATTTGGGAGGTAACTACTTTTATAACCTATTCACTTCCCACAGTTTCAGACTTCAGTTAATTTCACTGAACTACTTACCTTGTACAATCCCTCAACAGTAATATTCAGACCTCTTATGGTTAATTGCTCGATGGCACAGACGTATGTCTCCAAACTAGTAATAAAAAAACAAGATAATGATTTTGAAGATGTATGGAAAAGTATCTCTAAATTTCCTCAAATAACTCTGATTAGCACTGCCATGATTACTTCCTTGCACCTGTAGACTTGTTGCCTACTCAAGGTCTTTGCTAATGGAAAATAACTGATAGCTTTGCAAATACAAGAAAAAACTATTGTCCATGCCTTTCTTAATTTTATCATACTTTTCAAACATATTTGCTTTAAAAAATTCCTTAAAGCTTAAACTAAAGATGTTAATCTAGGTATCAATCTCTGTCAAAGCAAGAAAAATGGCTTCCTATTGAAATGTTGACATTTGAAATGCCAAGTGCCAAAACACTTTAAAAAGGTCCAAAACGACAGGAGAAGAGCGACTCTCTAAAATTGATCTTGTCTTAAAACTTCTTTTTCCAGGGGCAAGCACCCTCTACCCCCCCCCCCCCATGTGAGGGACAGACCCACTGAACTTATATATACCAGCTCTAAGATTGCCATACATTAGAGAAAAGGGAATATTTCAAGAAATGGCATCTTGGACATAGC
This sequence comes from Protopterus annectens, assembly GCF_019279795.1. NCBI lineage: Eukaryota > Metazoa > Chordata > Ceratodontiformes > Protopteridae > Protopterus > Protopterus annectens. Next base: position 649,992,862 of record NC_056743.1, read on the forward strand.
ATATGTAAGTCTGTTCTTTCGGCCATTCAGTCTCTGTTTCATGATTCTGTGCAATGGGTCCTGACATTTCAAATGTTTACCAAGGGAGATTATTAACTCAATTCTGCATATAATGTGATGAATATAGTTTCTATATTTCCCACCTCAGCAGCCTAAGATCACAACATTATATGAAGTTTGACTTGTTTCTGTCCGGCCTTTCTTACCCTCTTACAATGTAAAGTCTAAATATTTTACATCTAAAAAATATTTTCTTGCTTTATGTGTAACATATACAGCAGCCACTAAGACCCTCTCACCTCACATTTAAAGTATCTCTGACTGCATAACATACACCTTACATCATGAAATGTTTATACAAATGTTAATAACTACAAAAACTGTTTTACTTAGTTATTTCTTCATTCCCTTCAGTGTCTTCTTAAAAATTAATGATATGAAGTGGGTGGGATATATGCTTTACAGTTTGTCCACAAGTTTAACACAGTCAACAAAATTCCACTCTTTGTCAGCCACATTGTCTTTCAAAGCAACATTTCATGTGTCTGTTCATATATCTAATGGGATTAATGCTTAATAGTCTCTCATTTATTTACTAATTTCATAGCATTGCTGGTTGTCGTTTTGATCCTCTCCATCTCCCAACTCCAGTCTCTTGTTCAAATCCAATGCATCCTGATTCTTTTAGTTAACTCCAGTGCCTTTTCTTTGTTATTCAAGCATTCTCATTAAAAAAGGTTCATTGGCAAAGTCTGTCTATGGTCTTTGCCATTGTCAGAAGAATAAAAACCAGAATCCTCTTTTGGTTAGTGGCTCATTCATTGTTGGCTGAACTTTTTTTATTTTCTTCTTAACTAGGTCTGCATCTAAAATGCCTTTGATCTTTAAAAAAAGATTTGAAGAATGCTGACTACAGCAACTTCATTCTCAAATCTGCCTCTTGTACAACAAATGTTCATGTTCCACAAACAGACTGCTGTCTTCATTTTTAAGATTTCCTTTCTGCCATAGGCATGTCAAGAGCAACTAGTATGATTGCATCTTTACTAATACAGGTCTTGGCTGCTTTCTTATGGCCAAATTTGAAATACACACACAATGTGCCCTCTCATTTAAGAAATCTTCTTTGTGGAACAACAGATTGGTTGCTTATTTGTAATTCCATAAAAACGAATATAGTCTAATCCTTCCCATTTGTTTGGTGTAACAGAAAATCTCAGATTTTCACTGCATGCTGTGTCTTTTAACTCGGGTCGAATTCAGTTGATTGACGAACAACATTGTTGAAGCCCATGTGGTTGAGACCACATGATCAACAATACAGTTTGACCATTTTGACTGAGATTGCGGTACAGTGGGTATCTGGAAATGTACCCTTTTCCCTACTGTAGTGCATTCTCAGAGTTAATATATATAATTTTCAGGGGGTGTGGTGGTACAGGTGAGGCTTATCCTCTGCAAAACCATTGTTTTGTCTTGTTTGCTGGTGGTGTTTGAGTTATTTCCACTGATTGACTAACTGCATTGTTGATCATGTGGTCTCGACAATGTGGGTTTCGACAAATTCATTGATCAGCTGAAATAGATCCCTTCTAGCACTAACATTTTTTGAAACAGCTCTTCTTGAGAAGACTCACACTGAATCAGCTTTTCTCCTTTTCAGACTCTTATTTTTTTTTTGCAAGTTAACGTTTTCTAGCCTTTTGTTATTTGACTTTACATATTCATTCACTCTTTCACTTATTTCAGACACCTCTGAGTGCATTTGATTTATTTTTTCGTGTAAATTACTGGACTCCATCTTTTGTACTAAGGCTAAAACTTGAATTGAAGTTTGCTGAGCAGCTGCAAGCTTCTTCCCAGCTATAATTTCTTCTCTTTTTTTCTGGGTGATTTTCTCATACTTTCTCCAAGTTTTTTCTTTGCTGGCATCCAGGGTGTAATTAATTAGCCAGTAACTGAATTTTGCCCAAATTGATATTTTCAAATAACTCAATAAACGATAAAAACAGCAATGGGAAATCCGAAATATCTTTATTAAAATAACTTTAAAATTAAGAGCTTTCATCCATTACAATGGTAGTCTTCTTTAGAATAAGTAAAGAAAGCTAAAAAAGACCTCAAAATGCATGCTGTAACACCATGGTGATTGGTTATTGGGTTATTTGAAGCTGGTTTGTATGATCGTTGTAGTCAGGGCTCCCTCATGATTCCCTAGCCTTGCAGCTCCACTTGATCAGAGAAAATATGATGACAACCTTTGTAAAGGCCCAGCTGGAGATGGGTGTGATCTCAGCTCCTTTTGTCTCCAAGGTGGGCACAGATGAGCCTTTGCCCCCTACTTCTGTATTTCCTACCCTGGGCCAATATACGGTACCAGGAGTAGTGGAACTGACATTAAAGCTTGTGACTTTCTTTGCCACTGGACATGACTTTTACCATGGTGTCAACTCCTGTGGCACAGGTGATATTGATGACTATCCCTTTGGCACCAATTGTCATGAAACCTGAGGCTATTAGTGCTGGTATGTCGTCAGCACCAATATTGTCCCTGACACCTTTCAGGTTCTTCTGTGTGTTGACACTTTTGTGTTTGATGCCATGGTGCTGAACACTTCATTACTGTTGGCACTGGAGGCAGTGCTGGGGATTCTCAGAATCATGGCATCAGCATCAATCTCAACTGTCAATGTAGCCTTGGCCTCTGTGGTCTGGATATCAACAGTCAAGATAGGGGAGTTGGAGCTGGGGAGTACTTTGGTTCTAATGGCCATGAAGAAGGCACACACCAGGATGACCCCACCCATGTATACCACCCACCTTGTACATTTAGCTGTCACTCTTTTTCTGAAAATGATCCAGGACTGGAACACAACTTCAGAGAAAGAACATCTAGGAAGGAGTCCTCTTCAGGTCACTCAGTTAAGTGGCCACTGAGTGTAACCAGAAAGAGATTTTTTAAGAGAAGACACCACCCTGACTCAGATCTTGACAAGTGAGAGGCTTCTCTTCAATCTCTACCAGCAAGCTTCAGATTTGGAGTGATACTTAAATTGATGAGACACAGGGGATCCTTTCCTACTGACTCCAGCTGTCCCAAGGCAAAGATCTTTCCGTATTCTGGTGTACTACAAAACCTTTGGTGGTCCCATCCTCTGAGAAGATGGTGAACTTAGTTTGCCTATGGGTATGGGTATGGAAAAAATTGATGTTGCAGAGTCTATCCATTGAAAAGCCAGTCAGGATTATGTGGATTCCCAAGGACAGGTTGCACTGAAGCAGAAGGCCATTTATGGACTGTATTATCTAAGCTGTCACAAATATAGAAATGCCAGAGGATACTCCAGCTTTCCATTCCATGGACAAGGAGTGCAAATTCATGGATCATTTAGGGAAGTGAGTATATGCCTTGGGTATCTTTTCTATACATTCTATAGCTGCTTGACACACATGATCAGATTCGAGAGACAGCTAGCCAGCAAGACTTGACTCCCTCAGAAAGATGTCACCTAGAGATGCCTGCAAACGACTGGTCTCAGTTGTCAGCAATGAATACTGTAGTCAACAGGATCAGTCATTGTGATGAGGTGATATGCCTGACTCCTGTTAGCTTGATTTATGAATCACTTCAAGGTGGCTTTTACCAGTGCCACATTGACGGATCCACTTTATTCCAACTAAACATCAAAGAAATGTTACAGAAAAGTGAGTGGGAAGGCACAATGCTCACTGCTTTTGGGATTAATTTCTCAGCCCCTCAAATATTCATTGCTAGAAATCAAAAGGGCACAAAGAATATATGGTTTTAGAAGTCCCAACAGCCCCAGAAAAGGAGCTCTTCAATGACCTGGTGCAATGTCAAGTGGCCTCTGTCTACAGGCAAGTCTAATCCATATCTAATTTGTTTCAAGTACACTTCAGATGGAGATTTCTCAACTGAAGTACTGCTGTTTTAAAAAAGTTAAATTTTGGGTTAAGTACCTTTTTCCATTTGTTTTCTCAGAACTAATCAGACTAGTCTAAAAAAAGTTAATTCTGGAGTACTTTTGGATTGCTTTATTAATTTAATTACCGTTCCCATCTCCAACTTTAGGTCCATGTTGTCAGACTGCTAGTCCCTCCGTGTTTATCTGCCCTATTTTTTAACTACAAGGCGTTTGATGATGGTTCTTTATTTTTTTCTCTTTTTATAGTGTAGCTACTGTACTACCAAGTGTGTGCTATTACTTTGCTAATTGTCATTTTTTTTCTCACTGTTTGGGGTCATTATTTGGTTGTGACTTTCTTACTACAAGAGTGCTTGCAGATTTTCTCCTGCTAATTTCAACCCAATCAGAATATAGATAAGGCCTCAGATGTTCATACTTGCTCAAAATGTGTCTGAGCTCCTTCCCTAGGATGCCCATGATATGTATTGCGTTCTTGGAGGTCAGTCATGTTAATGGAGTTTGCAAAATTTATAAGATTTTTTGCCACCAAATTATTCAAAAATGAAATAACACACTTATTTTGACGAGATTTCTGTCAAGGCTGTCAGGAGAAATCTTTCTCCAGTGAAACTGGTTTCACCCCCCTCCCCCCCCACCCTCAGTAGACTAACCAAGTTTCTCCTATCAGTGTCACTGAAATTGAGGTTATGGTCAATACTGAGCTTGCCCTGGGAAGAATACCTGCCAGCTTCAGCTTAGAAAAGGAACTGTCCCAATACCTAGAATCATGGCCCTCTTCAGCTGTGTTGGTTAGGTCATCTAGGTAGATATTGAGCCCTGCTGCTCACAAGCACTGGGACTGAATGATTAGGACTTTGGTCAAATCCCATATAGAGCTTAGTATCCTCTCCTCCTCCTTGTGTGTCTACATCTACTGAAGGACTTGTACTTCCACTTCATATTCAGTTTCTCATGGCCCGTTTTGGCTGGTAGTTTTGGAGATGACTGTGCATCCCATGCCATCCACTTCATCTTTGGTGGTAGTGGTTCTTATCTCCAGTCCTTTTGATACCAGCATTCTCTACAGTGATCTCTCTGAAGCTGAGGACACCAGGAAGTTTATGGCTTGGTCAGTAGGTCAGCACTGATCACAACTGTGCCATTTATTTTTTAATGTCAGCATTATCAGTATATGCATTTTTGACATTGAAACCATCCTCATTGCTCGTTATGGCTTCATTGATTGAACCTTCTCAGTATTATAGTTTTGACATTGACTTCTGGGGATACATCAGTGATCATGACTGGCTTTGGTACTAACAGAGGGGATCATAGTTTTTGAGTTCTAATCAGTCTGGAGTAGAATCTTCTTCCAATCTGTCTGACAAGCCCATTCCATGTGTTCTGAGAAAGAGTAGGTGCAAGGTAATGCACCTTGAATTTCCGCCAGAGTGTCTCATCCCAGACATGGATCATGATGAAAGGAAGATCTTCCCACAGTACCCTCTAGCAGACTTATAAATTCAAAGAAATCCTTGCATTAATGAGATAGACATAGAGGGCATCTTGGCAAGCTTATCACTGTCTCCCCCAGAAGTGATTCTTCAGGAGGTCTTTCAGTCTGCTCCTTTTACACCTTGGGTGGTCCTCCCTCAACCTCATAGGGCATGGTGAGAGTCTGACATTGTTGAGCCTATCCCTAAAAAAGCAGGACAAGAGCCTCTGGCCTCCAAAGAACAGACCTGCTTGGACTAAGGCTTCCTTTGCAAATTCCATCTTGGTGGTGGCCGCAACAAATGAAAACAGTCTGTGGAGAGCCCATTGACCCACCCTCTAGATATGGATTCTTAGGTGATGGATAACATGCACTTTCACATTGGGCAGTTTTATATTAACAACTTTAAATTACCTTTTAGTGGAAAGTTTTTCCCAGCCGGGAGTTATCTGTCTAGCCCTGAAGGCTCACTATCTGGCTGTCAGTACCACAAATCCAGCAGAAGAGGCATACTTCGGTGGCAAGAAAGTCCTGGGATTTTTGGTGCTCCAACTGCTTTTTTGTATTGGGTTCTCCTTTAGCTGCTGGCAGTTAAAGTATGTGAAAAGTACCCTTAAGCATTGAAAAGCTGTCAGTCATATCTTTGGTAGGATATTTCCCTAGCAGCTTAGGCTAAGGCAACAGTGATCTATTAGGACATCTACTGTTAAGATAAATTTTAATTACACAACTGCACTTTCTTTGACTCTTCCACAGGAACCATCAACACTACCCCTGCAGACTTGCCCCACTTTCCAACTCTACAGACAGTGGTGGTGGGGGGTTGGTTATTCCATCATCTGCCAACGTAGCAAGCCATCTCCCAGGACAGATTTTTCAGGGATATCTTTTCCAGAGGTTGTTCAATTTCATTCCCTACTGTAGTAATGCCAGCCTCTTTTCTCTTACCCAGTGTTCCACCCTGTTAGAAGGAGGTGGCCAAAATAGAGGTAAAGAATCTTTTAGCCAAAAGTGACATTTAGGAGGTTTTACCAAACCAGAAGGGTTCTTAAATTTATTCCAGATTTTTTTTAGTCCCAAGAAAGATATGAGACCTTAGGATTATCCTCAGTCAAAGTGGCCTAAACTTCTGTAAAGGGAAAACCAAATTCTGGATAGCCACAGTGCAGATGATCCTTCTTTGTCTGTGAAAGGGAGATTGTACATGCTACTTGGATCTCCAGGATGCTTATTTTCGCATAAACATTGCCAAAACTTACAAGAAGAATTTCTCTTTCATTGGGAGCAAGTCATCTTCAGTTCTGCATTGCCATTTGGTCTCAGTATTGTTGAATGAGTGTTCACCAATTGCATAATAACAGTTATAGCTCACCTGTGACTGCACAGAATCAGGGTATTATCATATCTTGATAACTGCCTCCTTGTCTCCACCACGATGGAGTCAATAATATGCCAAATACACTACTTATTTCAGCTTTGTCTGTCACTGGGAATTTTGATGAATATTGTGAAGTCCCAATTAAAGTCACTGAAAACACTCATTTTCATAGGCTGTGATCTGGAACATGGTGTCAGTGTTGGATTGACTGCCAGTGGACAGGATAATATCATCTAGTTGATGGTAACACTTCTGCAGCACTCATCACCAGCAGTTCTAGTCTTCAAGATGTTGGAACTAATGCCAGCTAGTATTCATCTGGTACTGTTTACAGGATTCCACATGAGAGCACTTCAGTAGACCCTTTCTGTACAGTAGTTTAAGATGGAAGAACCAGTGGACCAGATCATTTGACCATGCAAGGCGTGTCATAAGCATTTGCAGTGGTAATATTAGACCAGTTTGAACAAAGGCTACCCTTTACCCTCCCCTGTCTAATGTCGAAGTCACCATAGACACTTGTGCACTGGGGTAGATTGGCATTGTGTAAGGTAGACCATGCAAAGAACTTTTATTCAACAGGAGATCTTACAGCACATCAAAATCTTGGAGAAGATGGTGGTGGTTCTTGCACTGCAGGCTTTTTAGTAGAGCCTTTCCTCGTGTGTAGTTGCACTGCACTCCAACAGCATGTCATTATTTTTGTGTTACATAAACAAGGGGGACCAGGTCCTAACCCCTGTGTTGACAGACCATGAGGCTTTCTGCTTACAGTGCTTCCTCATATGAATGCACATCCCCAATTGAGCCAGATTGCTAAAATATAAGGTCAGCTGATGCTACTTGAGTGGTCTATGAATCTGTCAGTGGCAGCCTTGCTGCAACCTGTTTGCTCCTTTTACCAATGCAGAATGCAGCAGCAGCTTTTCTTTTATCCAACCACAGGGCAGACACCACAGGATGCTCTGGTCTACCAGTTATGCCAGGGGTTATATTACACACATCCCTTTTTCAACTAAAAATGAGATTCCTGCAGAAAGTCATTGTGTGCAAAGCCAAGTTTATTCTCATACCCTCTTGGCCTTGACATGTGTGGTTCCTCTATTATGGCCTCATCTGATATGGTTTATTTAGCCACCTCCCAAGCCTACTTGTCTACCAAGCATCACCCCAGGTATACAGTTTCAAAGACTAACTACATGGTTTCTCCACTTGCCCTAATGGCCAGGGACCCTACTTATCCTGCTAGGTTGATCCAAATTCTAATAGCACCAAACACTCCGTACCAGGAAAAATATATAAGGAGAAAATGGTTTACATTTTCTCCGTAGGCTGCTGAACAGAGAACAGACCCTTTTACAGCTCCTGTACCTATTAATCTGATGTTGTTAATCTTCTTTCCATTCATCACTGATGGGTTCGGTTCCGAGCCCTCGGAACTGAGTCGGCCTTTTTACCAAGCTCGTGCCAGCCAATAAAACTCTTGAGCTACGTTTCTACCCAGAATGCCCTTCTCCCTGTTACCCCAGATCTCATTTGCTGTGTAGCCATAAAGCTGCTTTTCAGCCGAGCTCTCATCTAAGTGGATCTTTATTTGATATTTGTGTGGAAAATTCTTGATATCTTGCTTTTTTATTGAGCGAATAGTACTTTTAGTGTGTTTTCTTCTGTCTGACCTTGTGTTTTACCTCTCTACTCTACCCGTTGTTACCGTTGGTAAACTTTAAAGTACCATTGTTGGTATGGCCTTTCCTCCCTTACCCTTGTGGTATTCCTTCAATACCATAGCTGTTTTTTTTCTGTCTAACCTGTTAGCTTTGGTTTTTAGTAAGTTCTCTTTCTGTTCCCTTTCTTACATATGACTGTATTGGTACAATTGTGACTTTTTTTGAACGGTGTTCGACTTTTGTTCTGACTGGATTATACTGTTAGCCTGTGGTGTCTCTCTATCAAGATGTCTGGTAGGAATGGTACTTCAGGTTTTAAGCATTGTGCTCCATGTAATGGCAAGTTATCTAATAGTGATTCTCACGATGATTGTGTATACTGTTTGGGAGTGCCCCACCTTTTGGTGCAGCCTCTGTGTTTCATTTGCCAGAGTTTCAGTCAACTCGCACTTAATGAGTGCAAAAATAAATTGGTACTGAAAGGGTTACTCAGGTCCCTCTTTTCAGAGGCCATTTCTGTGATGGAGGTCTCATCCCCTCCTACTAAAGACAAAAAGAGGTCCCACTCTGTTCTGTCCTCACCATCGGGTGATCAGGGCAAGCCTGTGAAGTCAAAGGTCCCAAAGTTGTCTTTAGAGCATAAATCTGTCTCTATGGCTCAGTCTTACTCGGCTCTAAGCATCTTGAAACCTTCGATACCGGCACCAGTTTCGACACCAGTCCTGCTTCCAGCACTGATTATAGACCTCACTATGCCTATTTTGACTTTGGCACCTGTGGCCAGTTCGGTTCAGGGCACACCTTTGATTCCTTCGTTAATTACGATTTTGGAACCGACTGTTTCGGCTCCGAGTGCCATTTCACCACCAAGCTTTGTACCGACTACACTGGATTTGAACCCTTTACTCCCAGTCTCAAAATTAGAGACTTCAGTGCCAGCAGACCTTGCACCACGGACCTGACACTCCCCATCCGTAGATCGATTTCTGGGCCAGGTGTGTAGCCCATTGATTGAACATCCCGACTCTCCATCCGGAGTATCCACTAGATCCACCAGGAGCCTGTCAGAACATGGCGTGGTCCATCTTGTGGACCAGCTGTTGTCAGCCAGGGGGATACCCACACTTTCTAAGACCCATCCGGCTGCAGGACTTGGGTTGCTTTATCTACGGACCCCATCTTACACTCCTCCTTCGACCATCTCTGTTCTGAAGCCTTCTGCTCCGACATCCTTCTTGGAACCCATCATCTCAGCACCTACAGTGCACCTCATTCCAGCTCCGAGTACATCCCTTTGGTTTTCAGTTCCTGGTGAACCGGTCCTTCCTTAATCTGGGGATTAGGGGCCAGGCACCTCGCCCCAGGGCACAGAGCCGGCTTTCTCCTCTGTGCCGATAGCTGCATCCACACCAGTTCTACTTGAGGCTCCATCTGTGGGGACAGGTTCTTTGGAGCGGGTTATGACCCCAGTCCCGAGGTTGTCTTTCTCAGTTCCAGCTCCCATCCCTCTTCTGGTGGGTCTGCCATCTGTGCGATGGAGAGGGCTCTTGCTTCTGGAAGCACTCCTTTGATGTTGGAATGCCAGTTTTTGCCCCCTGAGCTACAGCTACCACAGACCACACACTCAGGACACTGAGCAGAGAAGCCACAGGACAGCCCTGTTCAGCGTACCTGCTCTTCCAAGTCCTCCTCAGAGACCCCTACTGAGGAGCCCCCTTGAAAGAGGACGTGCAAGAGGAAGCACATGGACTCACCCAAAGAGTCCTTAACTGAAGACATGGATTACGATGATGGTGAAAGGGTCCCCATGGTCACCTTCTAATGATGTCTCCCTCGGAGACATCCTGGAAATGCTAAAGCAGAGAGGTGACTGGAAGCCCTCCAACCCTTAGTCTGAGGAGTCTGTGTATCTGCAGGCTTTCCATGCAGACCTTCTACCTCTTGGGTGACCCTGCCTGCCGACAAGCTCATCCAGCTCGTCGTGCAGCATGCTTGGAAGAACCCTGATTCCATTGAGGTGATCCCTCGGAGACCAGACAAAATTCTTTCTCCCTCCCGAGGAGAATCCACATTTGTCCAAAGGGGTACCAGTCAATGCTATGATGGTGGTGCCGGCCATGAAAAAGGATTTGGCTGAGGAAGTCCTGCTGTCCACCCACCTAACAGGGAGTCCCAGGCAGGGAACAGACTTAAGAAGCATGTTTTTGCATCAGGGACCTTTGCTATATGGTCCCTGAACTATTTGGCACATTTTATGAGGCTCCCGAGGGACTTGATTTCTGAACTCTCTGGGACACTCGCAGGACAGTTGTCTGATGATGTCAGGGACAAAAGTGGCCTCACAGCTCGCCACCCTGGAATCTATATCCAACTCATCCATGAGATTGCTTTCACATGGAACCGAAGGGGCGGCTAGAGCAGCGGGTTCGGGCATTGTCATGAGGCGTCATGCCTGGATGAGCATTTGTGACCTCTCAGACCCCTTCAAGTCTTCCTTTTTGAATGCTGCCATCAAAGCTTTGTCCTTTTTTGGCTCCAAGTGAAGGACACCCTAGCCAGATGTGAGCAAGATGGAAAGACCCTGTCTGCCATAGTCCTACAGTTTTCCAATCCTCAATGTACCTTCTCCAGGAATCAGAGGAGTGGGAAAATGTGGCACAAAAAATCTCAGGATCCTTTCCATGCCACATGTGGTGATGATACCCCCAGGGGCAGAAGGGGGGGTAACAATTCTGGAAGACGCCCCTATAGAGGCAGAGGGGGTCCTCGTAACCAAGGCTCCAGGGATCCCTTCTCTGGACAGCCTTACCAGCGCTCCTGAGGAGCAGCCCGACTGCTTACCTCTGGAAGCAGTCGGGGGTCATTTCTCTGTGTATCAAACTGCCTGGCAATCTATTACCACCGATTGTTGGGTGCAGAGTATCATCACCAGAGGTTACACCATTCCCCTTTCTTGTTGACCAGACCTTCCAAGAAAACTTCCCGACGTTCCACCAAGTCAAAGGGAAGAAGCAGCTTTAGAGATAATAAAGCTTTCTCAAAAAATATTTATCCAAACAGTCCCTCCAGGCCAATGCGGATCCGGATTTTACTCAAGATTCTTTTTGGTGCCAAAAAACACAGGGGACTGGAGACCCATTTTGGATCTTAGCAGCTTAAACAGGTCTGTCACCCAAACCAAATTCCGGATGGTCATGGTTCAGTCCATTCTCCCCTTTTTAAGAGAAGGTGATTGAATGTGCTTGATAGATCTCCAGGATGCGTATTATGACATCAAGATGAGCAAATGCTCCAGGAGCCTGCTTCGCTTCCGATTAGGGGCCAGTCATTATCAATTTCATTCCCTGTGGTTTGGTCTCTCTACAGCCCCCAGAGTGTTCACGAAATGCATGGCAGTGGTCACAGCTCACTTGAGACTACAAGGATTCCGGGTGTTTCCATATTTGGACGACTGGCTCCTCAAAGCCCCCATCGAGCATCTTCTGGTAACAGCACTGCATTATACCCTCTCTCTGGCAAAATTGTTGGGAATAACAATACATTGGAAGAAGTCAAACCTTACTCCTACACAACAAATAGAATTCATTGGAGCAGTGTTCAGTACCTGGTCCTGTCTAGTATCACTCCCAGTTCACAGTCTCCACCGATTGAGGCTCCAGCTCCAAGTGATACTCTCTCAAACAAAAGTTTCAGCAAGGGAAGTTCTTCAGGCCTTAGGCTCTATGGCAACTTCTATTCCAATTGTGCCTCTAGCAAAGCTACATATGTGGATCCTGCAATGGCTCCTTCTTTGTCAGTGGTTCCCAAACTATCACCCCCTCAGTTACCAGATTTGCATAACCAAATCCTGCAAACAGGACCTCCTTTGGTGGATGAGGCCAGACGAACTTTGGAGTCGCCCATTTCAGTACCCTCAGCCCAAAGCCATTGTGATCATGGATGCTTCCCTTATTGGTGGGGGGGGGGGTATTTCCAGGGGGAAGACAGTCCAAGGCACATAGTCCACCTGCATATCAGTGTTCTGGTACTGAGAGCAGTGCTGTTAGTGTTGGAGGCCTTTCATTTGACTCTCCCTTCCGGGACAATTGCAGTTCAGTCAGACAATATGTCAGTGGTCTACTATATCGACAAGCAAGGAGGAACCAAGTCCTATCCCCTATGTCAAGAAGCCATGAGAATTTGGCAGTGGGTGATAGCTTCCAACCGCTTTCTAATAGCAATGCATATCCCGGGGATTTCCAGCTTAATTGCGGACAAACTGAGCAGATGCATCCTCCTGCCTCACAAGTGGTCCCTCAACCCTGAAGTGGAGACAGAAATCTTCAGCCACTGGGGCCAGCCTTGCTGCGATCCTTTTGCCTCCCCATCGAACAAGTGCAGCAGCTATTTCACCCTACTTCCCCTGGAGCAAGAGTCCCCCAGAGATGGTCTAATCCACAATTGGTTTACGGGACTTCTTTACGCTTATCCTCCCATTCCCCTGATTCCTCAATTTCTAAAGAAAGCTCTTCAGTTGAGATGCAAGGTGATCCTCATAGCTCTGTTCTGGCCTCGACAAGTTTGGTTCCCCTTTCTTCAGTCTCGCCTACTATACCCACTGCGGATTCTGGACCCTCTACCAGATCTGATTACTCACCCCCAAGGGTTGAGCCACCCAAATCTGTCCAGTCTCAAGCTGACAGCTTGGATTCTCCACTTCTATTAGTCACCAGGCAAGCTAATCTCCCCTCGCCTGTTCATCACATCATTCTGGCCTCTCATAAACCATCCACCAGAAGACTATATCAGGATAAATGGAGAAGGTTCTCCATCTGGTCCAAGGATAACATGCTAGACCTGTATTCCACTCCAGTAACTGCGGTGCTTCAATACTTGGCTACGTTTTTTGATAATGGAGCCTCTGCCTCTACCATATGAGTACAACTAGCAGCAATTTCTAATTTCCACAATGGTATAGATAGCACTGATCTTATTTCTTTACGCCTATGCGAGGCCTTCCTCAAGGGGACTTCTCATATCAGGCCTGCTGTCAGACAGCCCGTGGAACCATGGAACCTTACTTTAGTCCTTCAGTCTTTAATTCAAAAACCTTTTGAACCTGCTGCGAAGTGTGACCTAAAGTTTTTGTCTTGGAAATCTTTGTTCTTGGTAGTCATCATGTCTGCCAGAAGGGTCTCGGAGCTGCAGGTATTGTGTATCAAGAGGCCCTATTTGGTCTTTCATGAAGACAGAGTATCACTATGGACGAATCCATCCTTCCTCCCCAAAGTTGTTTCTAAATTCTCCATAAACCAGACCATTAACCTACCAGTGTTCTTTCCGAATTTTGCCAATAGAGGAGAGTACTGCCTTTACTCCTTGGACGTACATAGGTAACTGAGATTTTACCTAGACAGGACTAAACCTATCTGTAAATCTGAACAGCTTTTCATTTCCATTTCTGGGCCAAGAATGGGAGATGCTGTTTCCAAGGTTACATTATTAAAATGACTAAGGGACTGCATACGTTTCATCTATTCCCTCAGTAACGAACCTATGCCAAAAGTTAAAGCTCACTCCACTAAATCTATGGCAACATCTGTAGCTTTCCATTCCAGGGCTTCCATGGATGACATCTGTGCAGCAGCTACTTGGGCTAAGCCTCATACCTTTATCAATCATTACAAATTGGACTTTGTCTCTAGAGGAAGAGCTGCCTTCAGCTCAATGGTACTCAGGAACGTTCTTCCATAAGGGCTGCCCATGGACCTCAAGGTAGCTTGGGATTCTGCCCCATCAGTGATGAATGGAAAAAGATTAACAACATCAAATAAAGAAGTTATGTCTTACCGTAATGTTCCATCTGTGTTGTTCATCATCTTTCGTTCATCACTTCCCACCCTTCTTCCCCCTCAAAAGGCTCCTGGGGATGCTTTGGGTCCAAGTGGTGTTCTAGGGTACTTGTGCAGAAGTGGCCTTGGCTTTACTTCTCTTTCTCTAGCAAACTCAATCTGAGGTAACAGGGAAAAGGGAATTCTGGGTAGAAACTTAGCTTGAGAGGTTTTTTTAGCTGTTGCGAGCTTGGTAAAAAGGCCGACTCGGTTCCGAGGGTTCAGAACCGAACCCATCAGTGATGAATGAAAGAAGATGAACAACACAGATGGAACATTATGGTAAGACATAACTTCTTTTTTCAATTTCTTTACTTGTTTTAAATAGACTTCAGTGTCACCACATTGAGTTCACTTAGAAACCATTTCAAACTTTCATCAAAGATTTAGTCCTCCTCTGACAGCTGAAAGAGTTTTCAAAGCCTTTATTGGAGGCATTTTCTTGCTAACACCCCTCACAAACACCCTGTTCCCCCCATAGGATCTTAACTTTGTCTTGAAGAAACTAATTTTCCTCTTTGAACTTGTTGCCAGGGAAGAACTCAAATATCTGTCCTGGAAATTTGTGCTCCTTGTAGTAATCATATCCACCAGAAGTGTCTCAAAACAAGCCTTCTCTTGTCTTCCTATATAACTGACTTTTCATAAGAATTAAGGTTTCTTTACTCACCAACTCAATCTTTGTGCCTAAGGTAGCCTCTGAATCATACCATACCCAGTCAATTAATCACCCGATGTTAAGTTGTCAATCTCGCCTTCATTCTTGCTGGATGCACTTGCTTTAGCTTGAGAACTCCTTTTACCAGCTCGAGGCAACCCTATATCCCATGATGCAAGGCGGAACTACCTCAGATCTCATTTGCCGCTTAGCGAAAGAGGTCTCCTTTGCCAGCTGAGGTAAGTTGATTTTGTCAAAGAAAAGCTTAGTCAGGGATTTATTTTTCCATTTTTTCCCCTTTTTATAGTGTGTAGTGTTTCTACACCCCACCCTATTTCCCTTATAGTTAAAAAGTTTTAAATTCTTTTTATAATTGTAAAGGAGTTTAAGTTAGGCCTAGACCCCATTGCTTAATCCCTACCTGTGTGTCTGTGTGTTGGGGGATTAATTGTGTGATTGTTGGGGTGTGTGTGACTTTCTTCCTCTAGGATTATGTCTAAGGAAGGCAAGGTCTCAGGCTTCAAGAAGTGTGACTCGTGCTGTCAGAAAATGTCTCTGACAGACGGTCACACTTCTTGTGTTTATTGCCTGGGGCCTTTGCACCTGCAGGACTCCTGTGCTTTGTGTCACTCTTTTAGCCAGAGAGTCCTGCAGGAAAGGAGGAATAAATTGATCCTCCGTGGCTTACTTAAGCCAGAAGGTTCTCCCTCTAAAACAGGGTCCCAGTAAACCTTCTAAGCCTCCGAAGGTTCAGGCTACAGTATCTAAGCCTCCTCCGGTGGCTCCGGCTCCGTCAGAGCCGAGATCGGCTCTGGCTGGAGCCGATCTTTCTGCTTCGAAAGTAGTGGGTTCGGCACCGATTGGTTCCGACACCCTATCTACTGTGGCCTTGTCGGCTCTGGCTGGAGCCGACACCTTATCCAGCATCGGAGCCGAGAAACCTTCGGCTCCATCTGGAATTCAAGGGACTTCGGCTCAGATGACTTTGTCCCGAAAGAGATCTCGGTCCCGTTCGTTGGAGAGTATCCACTCGGCTCCGAGGTCTCCTCTTTTGTCAGAGCGGAGCCATCGGAGCCGATCTTCGAGATCTTCCAGGCTGTCTGACCACGACTTAGAGAGGGTGGTAAGCAGGCTGTTAAAGTCGCAGGCACTGGCCCAAATGCTCCATAGCCCGTCTCAGCAGACTTCGGCTATTGCTTCACCCCTTGAACTTCCTCCTCCGACTCCCCTCCAGAGTTCGGAGCCAGAGCTTCTCCGGACAGCGACTGTTTCGGCGCCGGAGCCGATACATCCTTCGGCTCCGTCGTCTTCGGCTCCGATCTCCTCCTTGAGACCTTCCTTGGAGGGATCCGGTCGTCGAGTTTCCCTGGTCGGCTCCGAGGGGGCTAGTGGCATCGGACCCTTGTCCGACCCCACTCTCCCTCTCGGGGCTTCGGCTTTGGTAAGCTCGGCACCGACATTGGCCTCGGAGCCTTCCCTCTCAGTGGAGCCGGGAATTCATGTGTCCTCGGAACGGGGATATTCCGGTCTCCCGGGGAGGGGAGCCTTTGAGGTGATGAGGAGTGTCCTGGCTCCTGAGCCAGGTCTACGGTCCATCCCTCTAGCTCCTCCCTCTTCGGTGCCTGTAGACACCTCTTGTCAGCCTCTTGCTCTCAGGCCCAGGGATCCATCGCCCCAGGTTTCCCCATTGGGAATTTCCTCCTCTTCCGAAGTTTCTCCTGATCCTGCAGGTGAACCCCCCTCGGAAGAGGACGTGTAAGAGGAAACACACAGACTCCCCTGAGTCTACTACATCTGATACCGACTTAGATGAGTCGGAGGGTTCCCACGATCCCCTCTGAGGATGACACCTTTTCAGACATCCTAGAGCTCTTCAAACAGAGGGGGAATTGGCCATCCATTGATCCCTCCGAGGATGAGTCGGTATACCTGAAGGCTTTTGGATCCCGACCCTCCACCTCCTGGGTGTCTCCGCCTTTCGACCCACTTATGCAGGTAGTGGCTCAGAAGGCGTGGGCAGCTCCAGATTCTGTGGAACCTGTCCCCAGGAGACCATCCAAGTTTATTACGGCCCCTACGGACAAACAGTTTCTTTCCAAGGGCGTCTCTGTGGATGCTATGGTGGTGGCGGCCACTAAGAAGGAACTTACGGATCCTTCAGTACCTGTCCATCCTCCTAACAAGGATTCTAGGACCATGGACAGGTATGGAAAGCGGATGTTTTCTTCAGCGACCTTTGCTATGCGTCGCTGAACTACCTTTGTCACTTCACCAGGCTTCAAAGAGATATTCTCAAGGAACTAGGTGAAGTGGTCCAGGATCCTTCTGCTGCTGGGGCTCAAGAAAAGATTGCCTCACAGCTAGCAATCCTGAATTCCTTATCTAACTCCTCCATGCGGCTCATATCCTATGCAGCCGATGGAGCGAGCAGGGCCGCAGGCACAGGAGTGGCTCTTAGACGTCAAGCCTGGATGCGGCTTTGTAATTTTGCGGACCCCTTTAAGGCATCCTTCACCAATACCCCCTTTGATGGTTCGGCTTTGTTCGGACCTCAGGTGAAGGATACTTTGACCAGGTGTGAGCAGGACGGTAAAACTCTTTCTGCCGTTGGAGTCCATTTTTCCACCCCTTCTAGACCATATCCCAAGGGTCAGAAGGGAGGGAAGATGTGGTTTTGCAAAGCCCAAGGAGCTACACCGGACACACGTGGTCAGTTTACCCCCAGAGGCAGAGGGGGTAACAATAATAGACGCTGCCCTAGAGGCAGGGGGGGTCCTCAGAACCAGGGCAACAGGGAGTCTCTTCCTGAGAAGCCCTTTCAGCACCCCTGAGGTGTTGCCCGACTGTCCACCCTTGGAGGCAGTCGGGGGAAGGATTTCGCTGTACCCAGTAGCCTGGCATTCCCTCTCACAAGATATGTGGGTACAGTCGATCATATCCGAGGGTTACAAAATCCCTTCAAAGGTATCCCGACCTCAACAATCCCTTCCAGACATCTCACCCGGTCAAAGGGATTTGGCAGAACAGGAGGTTTCAAAGCTCCTAGGAAAAGAGGCGTCCAGACTGTTCCGGCAGACCAAGTAGGATCCGGCGTCTACTGGAGATTCTTTTTGGTCCCCAAAAGGACGGGAGATTGGAGACCAATTTTAGACCTGAGCAATCTAAACAGATTTGTCAAGAAGGCAAGATTCCGGATGGTCACGCTTCAGTCCATTCTGCCCTTTCTGGGCAAGGACAACTGGATGTGCTCTATAGACCTTCAGGACGCATACTATCACATAAAGATTCACAGGTGCTCCAGAAGGTTTCTCTGCTTTCGGCTAGGGACCAGTCATTACCAATTCAGAGCCCTGCCCTTTGGCCTCACTTCAGCCCCACTTCAGCCCCCAGAGTGTTTACCAAATGCATGGCAGTGGTCACAGCTCATCTGAGACGTCAAGGATTCCAGGTGTTTCCATATTTGGACGACTGGCTCCTCTCCGCCACCACCAAGTGTCAACTTCTTCAGACCAGAGACTACACTCTGCAGCTTTGCAGGAGTTTGGGAATTTCAGTAAATTTCGAAAAATCTTCTCTGTGGCCTTGCCAATCTATCACCTTTATAGGCGCAGAATTAAACACCGTCAAAATGTTAGCCAGACTAACAGATCAAAGAATTCTGGACATCCAAAAATTCGTTCGGATTCTATTGCAGAGCAGCAAGGTCAAAGCAAGATTGATACTAAAGGTTCTAGGTCTTATGGCTGCGGCCATTGTTCTTCTACCACTAGCTCGCTTCCACATGCGTCTTCTGCAGTGGATGTTATTCACTCAGTGGTCGTACCACAGTCTTCCGATGAGGCACGAAATCTTAGTCACACAATCGTGCAGAACTCATCTGAACTGGTGGATATCTTCCCCTCTTCTTCATCAAGGCCGACCCTTTATTCTCCCTCCTCCAGTTGCCACAGTTACTACGGATGCCTCTCTGATCGGGTGGGGGGGGCATTATCAGGGCAGGATGGTCCACGGGACGTGGCAACCCATAGAATACCATCTGCACATCAATGTCCTGGAGATGAGAGCGGTGCTTTTAACGTTGCAAGCCCTCAACGACTTTCTTCCCACGGGGACTATTGCAGTACAAACGGACAACATGTCCGTGGTCTGGTACATCAACAAGCAGGGCGGGACCAGATCCTATCCGTTGTGTCGAGAAGCTCTCAGACTTTGGCAATGGGCAATCTCCTCTCATCGGTTTCTGATAGCAACGCACATCCCCGGCAGGTCCAACCTCTTGGCGGACAGGCTGAGCAGATCCATTCTGATGCCTCACGAGTGGTCTCTCAATCAATCTGTAGTGGATCAGATTTTTCTGAAGTGGGGCACACCTTGTTGCGATCTTTTTGCTACACCTCAAAACAACAAGTGCCCCGATATTTTCACCCTTTTTCCCCTACCAGGCCAACCCCTGAGAGACTCTCTAACCCAGGATTGGCCCTGGGGACTTCTGTACGCTTTTCCTCCCTTCCCCTTGATTCCACAGGTCATTCAGAAAGCCACCGTTTTGAGGGCCAAGTTGATTCTCATTGCCCCTTACTGGCCTCGACAAATTTGGTTTCCGTCTCTGCATCGTCACCTCCTGGTGCAGCCCTGGCATCTGGACCCAGTTCCGGATCTCTTGATCCACCAGTCGGGTCAGCAGCACCGGGCCATTCATTCTCTCAACCTCACTGCTTGGTTGCTCCACTTCCTTCCCTAGCCAGGCTTCCGATGATCTCTGATTCTGTCAGGGACATCTTAGTGTCTTCTTTAAAGTCGTCCACCAGAACTGTTTATGCTAGCAAGTGGCGACGTTTTTCTATTTGGGCAAATTCCAGGAATATTGATCCCTTTACTGCTCCTGTGCATTCTGTTTTAGATTTCCTGGCTGAAGTTTTTCAGTCAGGATCTTCTTCATCTACAGTTAAAGTTCAACTGGCTGCTATTTCCAAGTATCATGTTGGCTTGCATGATAATAACATTATGTCTCATAGATTATGCAAGGCCTTTCTAAGAGGAGTTTTTCTCCTAAAGCCGCCAATAAAGCATCCTCCTCCGCAATGGGATCTAAATTTAATGTTGGCATCCTTGATGTTACCTCCCTTCGAACCGTCTGCTTCATGTTCTTTGAAATTATTGACCTGGAAAACTATATTCTTACTGGCTGTCACTTCAGCAAGAAGGGTTTCCGAGATTCAAGCTCTCTGCATCCGTTCCCCTTACTTGGTTTTTCATAAGGACAGGGTATCCTTAAGAACGAACCCGTCCTTTCTCCCCAAAGTTGTGTCTCAAAACAATATTAATCAATCCATAGATCTACCAGTCTTTTTCCCAAACTATTCTGACAGAGCTGAACAAAAGCTTCATTTTTTGGATGTCCATCGTCAGCTCAGGTACTATTTGCATAGAACGAAACAATTCAGGAAATCGGACCAATTGTTTGTCTCCTATGCAGAAAACAGGATAGGTCTTCCAGTTTCTAAAGTGACCTTATCCAGATGGTTGTCTTCCACCATTTCCTATGTGTACTCTGTCAGAGGCAAGCAACTACCTTCTAAACCGAAAGCACACTCAACCAGGAGTCTATCCACTTCTGCAGCCTTTCAGGATAGACTACCCATTGATACCATTTGTGCAGCAGCTACTTGGGCCACTCCTCATACCTTTGTCTCTCATTACAAGTTAGACTTGGCCTCCAGAGACAGGGCCAGTTTTGGTTCCACAGTTCTCAAGAGTCTGTTCCATTGAGCCACCCGGGATACAGGTGCTAGGGACGCGGTCCCATCCAGCAAGAATGAAGGCGAGATTGACAACTTAACATTTAGAAGTTATGTACCTACCATAACGTTCCATGTTAGTTGTCTTCTCGCCTTCTTTCTGCCCCTCCCTCCTTCCCCCTGGCCTGGACAGATCTTGAAGAGTTCCTATCAGGTTGTTTCCTCCTGAGCCTTCATTTGAGGACTCTTATTATGAACTTGGGTTTCCTAATGATGTTAGGTTAGTCCTTTGCAGGGTAGGTTAGCTACCAAACGAGATCTGAGGTAGTTCCGCCTTGCATCATGGGATATAGGGTTGCCTCGAGCTGGTAAAAGGAGTTCTCAAGCTAAAGCAAGTGCAGAGTCGGAGCCGAGGATCGGCTCCGAACCCATCCAGCAAGAAAGAAGGCGAGAGAAGACAACTAACATGGAACGTTATGGTAGGTACATAACTTCTAATTTTCCTTTCAGGGTATTCATTACAGTTGAATATATGTGCTGCTTAGATGTTCATAAGCAACTCAGATGTTGTTAAATTGGACTAACAATTATAGAAAGTATAATCAGCTCTACATTTTGTTTACATCTAATCTCTTGGGTCAAATTATATCCAAAGTTACCTTGTCCAGGAGGCTGTCTGTTTGCATTACTTAATGCTATGTCTCTAGTAATAAGACAACTCCAGTTAACTGCAGAGCGCATTCAACTAGAGCAATGGCTATCTCTTCATTTTTCTTTAGAGTATATGTGCTGCAGCAAAATGGGCTTCACTGCATACTTTTTGTAAGACACTACATTCTAGACGTGACCTCAAAGTTTAGGTTTTCCCTTGGGGCCACCATCCTTTGAGGTACTTTGTAATGATTCCACCTAAGATGTAGAGCTGGGACTCTGTTCTTCAGTTAAAGTAGATGGACTGGATCATGTAAGATAATACAGTTAGGTACTTATAATGATTGATCTTCATGATCCATGTCCATGTACATCAACATATCCTCCCTTGTTCCACTTAGTTTTCGCATATTTACTTGTTCTAGTCAGTAGTACTTGAGGCCTTTCATAATGAAGGGTGGATAGGCATCTTTAGTTAGATGTATTGTAATTCTTAATGTTCATCATTCCCACTGCTGCATTAGCCTGTGGGTTATGTCTTGCCCAAGACACAGCAACTGGCCAGCTTCCAAAAGCTCTAGATCCTTCCCTCATATCCAATCTGACTGCTGACTGGTCAGCCTTGAAGAGAGAAAATCAGCAGTCAGAGTGGAAAATCTTCAATACATTCTTGGTTTCTCATGAAGAAGCAGCTTAGAGGCACTACAAGAGCAGCAGCTGGCACTTCAACTTTTTTCTCTGGCAGATAAGTTCCCATTGGGAACCCTTCCTTACATAAAATGTATTTATTTATTTTTTACTAGTTCTTAGTTTATTTATTTTATTTTTTTGTTTAAAATGAGTGAGAGAAAAAGAGAGTTTCCTTTGGTACACTGTTCCACACAAAAATTTGATATATATATATATATATATATATATATATATATATATATATATATATATATATATATATATGTGTGTGTGTGTGTGTGTGTGTGTGCAGATATATATCTGTCTAGATAAATAAGATAGATACAGATAAATAGACTGATTTTAGATACAGATAAACAGATCGATTTATATATATTTTTGTTTTCTATGATTATTATTTGCAGTGCTCCTGGCCCTTTAAAAAATCCACTATTTCTGTACTACTGTTTGTTTCCTATCTAAGGCTGTTATATTTAGCCTTGCATAGGTTTATTTATTATAAAATCTACTGAATATGCAAACCTTTATTTTGTGTTTGGTGTGGGGCAGTGCTTTCACTTCAGCAAAAACTGTTAGTATGTGTAGTGCTTTTGCCAACATTTTGACAACTTACCCACCATTTTTTTCTATCAAACAAGTTCTTACTTCGTTCCAAGAACTATGTGAAAAGAATGTTCTGAAACCACAAGATGAACGACACAAAGACTCACTTTACTAAAATGGAATTTTTCTTAAAATTACTGCTTGTTCTTAATCGCGTAATTGTTTTTAAGTCATGTGCTGTTATTTTAACTATAAAATGATGCCATTACCTTTGAAACTGTTTTAGCCTGAGGAAGCATTTTTATACAAATGTTGTATACCAGCAAATAAAGTAAGTCTTTTTATATCATTCAGCTTGTGGTTTTGGAACATTCTTTTCACATTTTAAATTTGTTTTTGGTGTGTCCAGATTTATAAAGTGCATCCTTATTTTTTCATTCATTCCAAGCAAATACCGATAGGATCTTGCATTATACTGCATGTATTGTTTGCATATAAGTACTGCTTGTGCTCACACTGTGACAACTTACCCACCATTTTTCTGTTGGTCTAAAATTTTTCTAAGGGACTCAGATATATTATGAGCTTACTGTTTCTCTTTCTGGGCAGGGAAAATATACTGCTTGCATGCACCCTGTGACAACTTACCTGCTATTTACTCATGTCAGACTATTTTTACTTCATAGGGGTTCAAGCAATAGTTTAATATACTGATTGTGCATTTACAAAGTATGTACTGCTTGTTTTCACACTGTGACAACTTACCTGCCATTCCTTTTGTCAGCATAATTGACATTATATGGATTCCTGATGGGATTTTTAAAGTACTGCTTGTATATTTATGGGGTTATATGTGTTCTTAGCTGCCATTTCTTATGTCAACTTAGTTTTTACTTTTATGCCTTTCTGATGGGATATTAATGTACTGCTTGTGCATTATGTGGTATGTGTGTTGAGTGTGCATGCAGTAACAACTTATCTGACTTTTTTATTTCTGTCATGCAGAAGTTTTTACATATAACAGTTTCTGACATGATTTATTGGATGGCTAATGCTTTTACGGGTTTGTGTTCACTCGACTTTTAACTGCCATTTTTTTTGTCCATCTAAATTCACTGAAGAAGGATTCTGTGCATTTACTAGGCAGGAGCTGTGAATGTTCATGCTGTAACATATTGTCTGCAGTTTATTTCTGTCAGACCAGTTTTTAACCTTAAAGGTTTTCTGATAGGATTTTGGTGTACTGCTTGTGCATAACAGTATTTGAGGACTTTATTGTGAAGGAAAACTGTAAGTGTGCTTTGTGCTGTTTACGTGAACTTTTGACAACTTACCTTCCAACTGACATGTCCCAGCAATCCTTATCACATCTGAAGCTCCCTGTTTGGTTACAGCAAGGATGCTTACCAAGAAAATAAAGACTGCTGTTTATATAACTTTCACAGTTCCTATTCCTATCAAGAAAACCTTACTTACCTAAGAGCCTTGCTTCTATATGGGCTGAATCTGCACCTCAAGTGACAGTGGGTGCACTTCCAGTAACCATTTGTTGTTCCTCAGACCACTCACTCATTTTTTAAGTTTCTAGCAGTGTAGTTCTTCAGACTACCATGTACTGGGGGTCATTTGCACCCTTCTTGGCTGTATCCAGTGCCTGAGTCTGGATATTGGAGAATCATCTTTACTGCGGCAGAGTTTCTAGGAGTTGCTACTGGATGTGTCTGGGTAAAGAGCTCTTATGTAGGTGCTAAAATTCTTCTTACAGTTGGTCATAGATAATAAATACTAAAGCTGTTTCTGATGAATATGACTTAGACAGATGGAGCTTCATACCATGTGATACAGAAAGAATCTGTTCCTCACATCCTCATTGGGAGGTGTTTCTTTCTTGAATTACAGCCATGATAAATGAGGTGTATTTTTGGGAACATTAGGGGGTTTCCACTTCATTTAGGATATTTCTCCTGATATATTGTAAATAGATACTACAACTTTCATCCTCCAGTGATAGCTTTGGAGGAGGCATGTATTACGCTGCCTGTTCCAAGCCTGATTCACAATATTCATTCCTCATGAAACAGCCTTCTGTTACTTTCCAAACTTTACCCTTTGGATTTCGATGGGAATGTTTGGGGACAGGTTTACAGCATGTCTGTAGTAGCTGAAAGTCTTAATTTTGTACAGAGGCATTTTCTAGTACCTTAGCTTCTGTTCTGCTTGACTCTGCATTCCTGGGTACAATTTCGAATCTTGTCAGATGTCTAAGAACAACTGGAGAAGTTAGGACAGGACAATAGGAAATCTCTCCAGTAAAAGGACACTTACTGCTTCAGGATTTCTAAGCTTACAAGCCTTCCTTATTCAGCCTTCCTCAAGCTTTTATTTTATTAGTCCCTGCCCCATCAACTGGCTTTGTTCATTTCTGTTTGGCAATTGAGTATCTCTGACTCGCATTGATTAAAAGTGTTTCAAGTGGAGAGCAGCTGGCTTGGAATACAAAATCCTTTTCTGAGGGAGATTTTCCCCACCTTGCAAACCAGGCAGAATTGTTTCTGGTTCTTCTGGTGTGTTTACTCTAGCAGTCTTTTAAACAGTGCCAATTTTTCAAAGGTTGGTATTCCATAATGCTTCTGACACCGTAGAAAACCCTTCTCAGAGTCCAGTTTTAAAATCTTCCTCCCTATCGATATTTGGGTAAGATTCAGTATTCTCGATACCAACACTTTAAAACATGTTACTTTTATTTTCTTGAGAAACGTTATACTTCCACGTGACCTACAATGTCTCTGAACTTCTGTGTCTGGGTCACACTGTTATTCTAGTTACAATATCATTTGGACTTCATACATGGAAGCGCAGTGCTGGGAACCTATATGGGCTAATACAAGTATCCCCTTGTTTCCTCTGCCCCTGAATCACTGTCTCTCAAGACATCTCAGAGTTACTTTGGAAGACAGTTCCTGTGAGGGTAAATGGTGAAAGCCCTGTACATCTCTCAGACAGACTAGAGCGTACAATTTTTGAATAGTTGTGCAACACTGCAATAATGTGCTATATCAGTAACCTAGGGGACAAAATGCCAGACCATTATTCAAGCTGGATATGAGTGTTTAGGAGTTAGCTGTTAACATTCTCAATATCTTTCTTTCTGACAAAGCAAATCATAGAGGCAGAAAAATTGAGGAGAGCCAGGACAGACTCTCACAAATATACTTGATACAGGAAGGTCATTTAGGTATTGATCTGGGGAACACATCAAAGTAGTCTATTAGCCTCAGTTTATAACAGACAATGCATGCATGTTCTCTTTTTATTTTCTTTCAAGGAATGTTTCTTTATGCACTCCACACTTTCCATTGATATTGAGGGTATTTTCTGAATATTTAGAAGGACTCCCTCCAGTAAAAATATTTTAGTGAATCCCTTTTGACTCAGATAATGTTGGATTTGATGTTGTCTTTTCCAGCCATTTCTCCACATATGGATCTTGGATCTAACATCAGATCTGTACTCATTTGTTTCAAAGCTTTGAATTCAGTACTCAGGGTCCTCCTCTACACATAATCCCCATAAAAATAGGATCTTGTTTCCTGCTTTCAAGTGCAAATGGGTTCCTAGGCCTCAGATGACCAAAGTATCTTTTTTTGGGTGGATAAGTATTTTTGTCTACCTTTTTCTAAAATTTTTGACTATATTCCTAGAGATGTAGTAAAAATTAAAAAAATAAAAAAACAGCCACCAGAGAATGAACGAAAGTCTCTTCTTTTTAATACACTACCAAAAACAAACAACCAAACGACTAAGCGCTTTCACCAGACTTCAACCACTGGCTTCTTCAGAGTCATTTGGTAAAACAACCACAGCTTGTCCTGTATGAAGAAATGTGGTATGTGTAAATGTTGTAGGTATATTAATGAAGGTCCA
The DNA here is from genome assembly GCF_019279795.1 of Protopterus annectens. Taxonomy (NCBI): domain Eukaryota; kingdom Metazoa; phylum Chordata; order Ceratodontiformes; family Protopteridae; genus Protopterus; species Protopterus annectens. Next base: position 650,019,405 of record NC_056743.1, read on the forward strand.
TATTTATGTGTATATAACTATAAATACACTATTTCATATCCAGGGATATGTAATTGTAATACGAAAAACATTGTCTATGTTGCTGTATGTATTTCATGTGATGGATTTTATGTGGGTAAAACCATTCAGAGATTAACAGACAGGATTGCAGAACATTTGAGATGCATCAATAGAAAGGGTGAGCACAATGCACTTTATTTAAATTCAAAAAATGTAAGAATTTTAAAAAGTTTGTATTTTTTATTATAGATAGAGTAATTATGGGTGAAAGGGGCTGTGACATCAGTAACAAAATTGGTGCCCTAGACAACTTGGGAACTTAGACTTAATGCCCTGAAGTCACCTGGGTTAAATGACGCTGTTTTTCTGATGCCCATTTTAAAATTAAAAGCAAATTATATTTATCTGTAAAATTAACCATTTAAACTACCATGGTAAATAATACTTGATGTGAAATTGTTCGATCTCGCCGTTTGTTCTTACACACGGGTTTGGAGCCGATCCTCGGCTCCGAGTTGGCCGCTTCACAAGCTCTGCATCTGAAAGAAAGCTCGAGGCACAGTCTATATCCCATGATCCTCCTCTATCATCCCTCAGATCTAGTTTGCCACTGCAGCTGATCGCATCGAGAGAGCTCAGGCCAGTTAAAACTTTCTATTTTTTTTCTGAATTTAGAACTTTAAAACTTTTTCCTAGTGTGTATATATATATATATATATATATATATATATGAAAACACCGCACCAAACTCCAACCAATAAAAAACAGCAAAACGGCAAAAAGCAGCTGGTATGAATGATAAAATAGTGAAGATGACACAAAAAATAGCGTAACACCCTTTTTATTTTTCGCTTTAGATCCAGAGACTTCTTCAGAATGAAATACATGAACACAAACACTCCTTAAATACACATCTAATTAATACACCATCATAAAACCAATTATTCAATTAATTGAAGTTAACTTGTTGATTAAAAAACTATCCAATAAACAAATTTTAAAAGCAAAATAAACCTTATAAAACATGTAGACACAATAAATCATTAGTTTTATCTATTCTCAATGCTTGATCTTTTATAAAACATTTCATGTTAATGGACTCGTTAAGCCCTGGTGGTTTATCTGCCTTCAACTTTATTTGCCATTCTGCTTCCTTACATGCCAATGTATTTTTAAAATCCCCTTCCCTCAAATCTCTATTACCTACATATAATACTGAAAATAAAAACTTATGGAATGCTTTACATGTTAAAGAATGTTTATAAAGAGCATTCTTGTCATCCTTAATTTTTATGCTATATAAATGTTCCCTGATGCGTATTCTTAATTCTCTTGTCGTCATGCCAACATAAAATGCAGGACATGATGAACAAAGAGCAATGTAAACGACACCTACACTCCTACAATTTACATAACCTGGAACTGCAATGATTTTTTCTGATGTATAAACAGCTATATAGGGACTTACTGAAATGTATCTGCACATGTTGCAATCATTGCAACAGTGCATGCCCCTCTTTGTTGTTTGCATACTATGACTAATACTCTTACGTTGTACTAATAAATTTTTTAAGTTCCTATCATTTCTATGTACAAAAATTGGTGCATCACCTAAAATGTCCACCATTTCAGCATTCCCTTTTATTATTTGCCAGTTTTTAGTGATGATTTTTTTAATATATTTGTTATCCGTGTTCATTCCGAGACTACAAATTGTATTTTGATTCCATGTATTGTTTTTAAACCGATATATTAAAAAAATCATCACTAAAAACTGGCAAATAATAAAATGATAGGAACTTAAAAAATTTATTAGTACAACGTCAAGAGAATTAAGAATACGCATCAGGGAACATTTATATAGCATAAAAATTAAGGATGACAAGAATGCTCTTTATAAACATTCTTTAACATGTAAAGCATTCCATAAGTTTTTATTTTCAGTATTATATGTAGGTAATAGAGATTTGAGGGAAGGGGATTTTAAAAATACATTGGCATGTAAGGAAGCAGAATGGCAAATAAAGTTGAAGGCAGATAAACCACCAGGGCTTAACGAGTCCATTAACATGAAATGTTTTATAAAAGATCAAGCATTGAGAATAGATAAAACTAATGATTTATTGTGTCTACATGTTTTATAAGGTTTATTTTGCTTTTAAAATTTGTTTATTGGATAGTTTTTTAATCAACAAGTTAACTTCAATTAATTGAATAATTGGTTTTATGATGGTGTATTAATTAGATGTGTATTTAAGGAGTGTTTGTGTTCATGTATTTCATTCTGAAGAAGTCGATCTAAAAGCGGAAATAAAAAGTGTTACGCTATTTTGTGTCATCTTCACTATTTTATCATTCATACCAGCTGCTTTTTGTTGTTTTATATATATATATATATATATATATATATATATATGTAGAGGTTTAGTGTGTGTGTGCATATTTAGCCAGGTTTTGTTACCTTTAGAGGCTTTATATAAATAATCTTAGGGCTTAGGCCTATTTTTTTCTGTCAGGGCTCTGACAGTTAGTTGTAGTAGAACTTTAGCAAAGTTTTTTCCTGGCATTTAGCTACTTAATATTGTGTGCATTGTTTCATATTTACTCCCTTATTATTCTACATTTATATATATATTCATATTTTTACATAGTTAAATTAGGACTGTTTCTGCTATAGCTGTTTGTACTAATTAGTAACTTAGAGTTATAGAGTTATTAAAATAACACTTTTCTTGCCTCGTAAAGTTTGTTTCATGTCAGCTATGTCTGAAAAAGTTAAATCTGGATTTAAAAGGTGTCAGTGTGGACAGAAGATGTCCATCACTGACAATCATGCTTACTGCGTCTACTGTCTTGGCCCTCTCCACCTGCGGAGGACTGCTCTATTTGTCACTCCTTCAGTGGAAGGGTCATGATGGAAAGGTGCAGGAAGCTGATAGAGGGGGGCTTATTAAAGCCTGAATTTCAAGAAGCCTTGGAAAAGGCTGATCAGACATCTAAGTCTTCGAAGGGGTCGAAGACTTCAAAGGTATCGGAGCCCAAGTCATCGGCTCCAAGCACTTCTTCTAAGGTTCGGTCACTGGCTTCACAGACCTCGGGGCCGAGCACCGAGTGATTATCTCTCATCGAGCCTCAGGTCTTGGAGCCAGTGTCGGAGGTGCCTCCACCCTCGATCCTTCAGTCGGTGACATCTTCAGCCCCTTCGACTCGTTCTTCCAGACCCTTATTGGATACGGACATGGATCGTGTGGTACAGAAGCTCATGGAGAATATGGCTCTGTCCAAGTTAATTGCGGTTTCGTCCCAGTTGGTCTCGAAATTGGAAGCACTCCCTGTATCTCCAACAGACCCTCCTCCGAGACCCTTCGAGTCTTTGGAGCAGGGAGAAGAGGAACCGATGATCGTTGAACCCTCAGTGCCGAAGCCTACTTTTGTGCGATCGGCAACACTGACCTCGACTCCCTCGGAACCCATCGAGGAGTCACGGAGCTGACGATCTCTCCTTGGTTCCGGGGCTGAGAATCAAACCGAGCTGTCAGTACCGACTCTTCCTCTCGGAGCCTCGGCTCAGATTAGTTCGGCTCTGTCCTCAGGGTCAGAGCCTGTAGTCCCGGTCTTGGGGAAACTACCGTGTTCTTCGGACCCGGTGGAGTCCTCGGCCCGGGGCTCCGGGGCCTTCGACGTTATGAGGAAGGTCTTGTCTGAAAAGACATTCACCTCTTCGGAGTCATCTTCTCCTTCCCCTAAAGGGCCGCGTTCTGTTTCTGTACCAACGATCCCAACCAAGCGTAGAGACCCAATGTCTCAGCCAACCCCAGAGGGTGTCCCCTGTTCCCCGGAAGCTTCACCAGATGCCCCCTCTGATGAAGTCCCGAGGAAAAGATTGTGCAAGAGGAGGCACATTGATTCTCCACAAGAATCACTCACATCAGACACCGATTTGAGGAGCCAGAGGGGTCCCCACGGTCCCCCTCAGAGGATGTCTCGTTTGCTGACATTCTGGAGATTTTGAAACAAAGGGGTGATTGGCAGATCATTGCCCCCACTGAGGACGAATTGGTGTTGCTGAAGGCATTTGGGGCTCAACCTTCTACCTCCTGGGTGACCCCGCTCTTCGATGAACTAATGGAACTGATAGCTCGAAGGGCGTGGGAGACCCCAGATACAGTGGAACCAGTCCCTAGGAAGCCGAACAAATATATTACTGCTCCCCGAGACAAGGCTTATCTTACAAAAGGAGTTCCAATGGATGCTATGGTGGTAGCGGCAGCCATGAAGAAGGAAATGTCTGAGTCATCTTCCTCTATTCATCCTCCTAATAAGGATTCCAGGACTATGGACAGATACGGGAAGCGCGTTTTCAGTTCAGCAACTTTTTCCATGCGTTCGCTGAACTACCTCATGCATTTTACATGACTACAGAGAGATCTCATTAAAGAGCTGGGAGATACTCTCCAGGGTAACACAGATGTTGCTGTCTCCAAAAAGGTAACAGCATAACTCAACACCCTAACTTCGATAGTAAACTCGTCCATGAGGCTCATTTCATATGCGGCCGAAGGGTCGAGTAGGGCTGCAGCTTCAGCGATTGCTCTACGGAGGCAATCCTGGATGCGCCTTTGCTCCTTTGCGGAAGCCTTCAAGTCTTCCTTTACCAATGCCCCATTCGATGGTGCCACCCTGTTCGGTCCCAAAGTGAAGGAGACTCTCACTCGGTGTGAGCAAGAAGGTAAGACCCTGTCTGCCGTAGGGGTCCATTTTTCCGCCCCGACCAGACCATACCCCAAAGGGCAAAAAGGCGGAAAGATGTGGTTCCGAAAGACTCAGGGATCTTACCAGCCCACACAGAGTGACGCCCCCTCCAGAGGCAGAGGAGGAGGCAGGAATGGAAGACGCCGCCCAGGTGGTAGAGGGGGTCCGCAGAACCAGGGCGACAGGGATAGCGTCCCTGGGAAGCTCTTCCAGCACTCCTGAAGGGAGGCCCGACTGTCATACTCTGGAGGCAGTCGGGGGTCACTTAGCTTTATACCCAGAGGCCAGGCTAAGTCTTACAACTGATTCTTGGGTAAAAAGCATAGTAACCAGAGGATACAAGATCCCTTTTATCACAATGCCCCCACAACATAAGAGATTTCCAGATGTTCCACCTAGTCTGCGAGATCAGGCAGCCGTAGAAATAAAAAGGCTGCTCGAAAAAGAGTCATCCAACCAGTCCCGGTGGACCAGATAGGATCCGGAACTTACTCAAGGTTCTTTTTAGTTCCAAAGAAAACAGGGGACTGGAGGCCAATTTTGGACCTCAGCAAACTCGATACCTTCGTAAGGAAGGAAAAATTCCAGATGGTCATGCTAAAATCGATCCTTCCCTTCCTACAGAAGGATGACTGGACGTGTTCTATATATTTCAGGGATGCTTACTACCATAGCAAAATGGCCAAAGCGTCCCGAGATCATCTGTGCTTCCGGCTGGGAGCCAGTCACTTCCAATTTCGAGCACTGCCCTTTGGTCTCACCTCAGCCCCCAGGGTGTTCACCAAATGCATGGCAGTAGTGGCGTCTCACCTGAGGTGGATAGGATTCCAGGTGTTTCCATATCTGGATGACTGGCTCCTCACTGCCACCACCAGGCATCGTCTGTTGCAAGCCAGGGAATGCACGATCAACCTTTGTTCCCGTTTAGGGATCTCAGTCACTTTCGAAAAATCTGCCTTATCGCCCTCACAGCATATTTCATTTATAGGGGCGGACTTAGACACTACTACAATGCTAATCAAACTCCCACAAACAAGAGTATCAACCCTCAGAGATCAGGTCGATATTCTGATTTGGAGCAGAAAAGTTTCTGCGGCACAAGTGCTAAAAGTACTGGGTTTGATGTTAGCCACGTTGATTGCAGTTCCCCTCAGCAGGATGCACATGAGAATCCTCCAGTGGCTACTCTTCGCGCAGTGGTCATTCCAACAACTCCCTCTGTCTCACCACATTTCGATCATGGGACCTTCAATGGTGGCTAAACAGCCAGGACCTAACAATGGGCCGTCCGTTTGTATTACCCAGTCCTATAGCCACAGTAACCACGGACACTTCCCTGATGGGGTGGGGGGGAGCTTTTTCAGGGGAGAACAGTCCAAGGAGAGTGGTCCAAGATAGAGTACAATCTGCATATCAATGTTCTGGAGCTGAGAGAAGTGTTCCTAGCATTGCAACACTTTCACGAGTCTCTACCTCTAGGAACAGTGGCAGTTCAGACGGACAATATGTTGGTGGTCTGGTACATAAACAAGCAGGGTGGAACCAGATCTTATCCATTATGCAGAGAGGCCCTGAGAATTTGGCAATGGGCGGCGTCCACAGGTCATTTTCTGATAGCAACGCACATCCCGAGGTCATCCAATGTCATTGCGGACAGGTTGAGCAGAGCCATTCTGTTACCTCACGAGCGGTCCCTGAACAACCTAGTAGTGGAAAGGATTTTCCAAAGATGGGGCCAGCCTTGCTGCAACCTTTTTGCATCCCCCTTGAATGCCAAATGCAGAAGCTACTTTGCCCTTCTTCCCCCTCCGGGGGGTGCCCCCAGGGATGCACTAGTGCACAATTGGCCCCCGGGTCTCCTGTATGCTTTCCCTCCTGTTCCCTTGATTCCCAAATTTCTACACAAAGCCAGGAACCTGGAAAGGACGATAATACTCATAGCACCATTCTGGCCTTGACAGATCTGGTTTCCCTTCCTTCATGCCCACCTGATGGAGGAACCATGGATGTTAAGTTGTCTATCTCGCCTTCATTCTTGCTGGATGGGTTCGGAGCCGACCTCGGCTCCGACTCGGCCACTCTAAAAGCTCGAGAGTTGGTTCCACCGGCTCGAGGCTCCCCTTATATCCCACAATGCTAGGCGTGAGTTACCTCAGATCTCGTTTGCCGCTACAGCGATCGAGGTGTTGGTTTTCTACCGGCTTCTTGGTGAGTAACTTTGAATTAAAGTTAGTATACTTAAACCCCTTTATTTTTAATTTTAACACTTGTTTCCCTTAGTTTAGTGGATTTCTCCCCACTTTCTCTCTAAAATCCCTTTTCTTCCCCACAAGAACTTATAAGTTCTTCCCTCTGGCCTTCAGGCCATCCCCTAGTGGTGTGTGTGTGTTTTTCTCATAATATAAAACCTTGGTAGTTTGTTTTATTTTTTGAGTTAAAATAGGATAGGGTGTAATCAGTGTGTTTGACTGTGTGTGTGTGATTACACTTTTCAAAATGTCCAAAGACTCAAAGGTCTCAGGCTTCAAGAAGTGTGACGCGTGCTGTCAGAAAATGTCTCTGACAGACGGTCACACTTCTTGTGTCTACTGCCTGGGGCCTTTGCACCTGCAGGACTCCTGTGCTGTATGCCACGGCTTCAGTCCCAGGGTCCTGCAGGAAAGAAAAAACAAACTGATTCTGAGAGGTTTACTCAAGCCTGAGGATTCCCTTACTATCTCTTCGGGAAAGCCCTCCAAGGCTTCTAGGTCCTCGGCTCCAGCTTCTGAGCCGAGACCTAAGGCTACGAAACCTCCGTCTACATCGGCTCTGGCTGGAGCCGATGAGTCTCAGTCTACAGTTCCTGTGGTTTCCTCGGCTCCGGCTGGAGCCGAGGTATTAGAAATTCCCGTGTCGGCTCCGACCAGATCTTCGGAACCGACATCTAGGAAGAGGTCTAGGTCACCATCCCTTGGCTCCGTTCATTCGGCTCCAGCATCTCCTCTGCTGTCTGAACGGAGCCATAGATCTCACTCCTCTAGGTCATCGAGGCTGTCGGACCATGACCTTCAGAGGGTAGTGAGTCGACTTCTTAAGTCCGAGGCACTGGCCCAAATGCTTCAGAGCCCGACTCATCAGTCGATGCCTGCCCCTGTCCCTCAATATGTTCCTCCTCCGACTCCGTTGAGCTCGGAGCCGGGGCGTTTAGGAACCGAGACTGTGGTAGCGTCGGAGCCGATGCAATTGTCTTCGGCTCCATCGTCGGCTCCGATTTCTTCCTTAGAAGAATCTCGGCGGACTTCCATCGTCGGCTCCGAGGGGTGAGTGGCATCGGACCATTGTCCGACCCGCTCTCCATCTCGGGCTTCGGCTGGTGAGTTCGGCTCCGACATCGGCCTCGAGCCATCACTGTCGGTGCCGAGGGAGGTTTTAGCTTTCGGGCGAGGACCTCTGGCTGTGCCTGACAGGGGTGCGTTCGAGGTCATGCGGAGTGTGTTAGAACCTGGTTCTACCCCACAGTCGGCTCCGTCCGCCCCCTCTTGATTGCCTCAGGTCAAGTCGACTCACTCCCTCATCCCGGACCGCAGAGAGCCAGCTCCTCAGGAATCCCCTGTGGGGATCTCATCCTCTTCCGAGACCTCTCCTGATTTGGCAGAAGAGCCCCCTCGGAAGAGAAAGTGTAAGAGGAAACACATAGACTCACCTGAGTCCGTCACCTCTGACACAGATTTAGAGGATTCCGAGGGTTCCCCCCGTTCCCCTTCTGAAGATGTCTCCTTTGCAGACATTCTAGAAATCCTTAAGCAGAGGGGAAATTGGCCAACCCTCAACCCTTCGGAGGATGAATCTGTGTACCTTGAGGCGTTTGGCTCTCGTCCTTCCACCTCCTGGATGTCTCCCCCCTTTGACCCCCTCATGCAGGTGGTAGCAAAAAAGGCATGGACGGCTCCTGATTCAGTGGATCCCACTCCCAGGAGACCCTCAAAATTCATAACGGCACCAGCAGATAAACAGTTTTTGACAAAAGGAGTTTCTGTGGATGCTATGGTGGTTGCTGCTGCCACTAAGAAGGAACTAGCTGATCCTTCAGTGCCTGTCCATCCACCTAACAAGGAATCTAGGTCCATGGACAGGTACGGGAAGCGGATGTTCTCGTCAGCGACATTTGCAATGCATTCGCTGAACTACCTATGCCATTTTACTCGTCTTCAAAGGGACTTGATCAAAGAAGCGAGTGACATGTTGAAGGATCCTACGGCTGCGGGTTTTCAAGACAAGATGAACACTCAGCTGGCTACCCTGAACTCCATAGCCAACTCCTCCATGCGCCTCCTCTCTTATGTGGCTGATGGAGCGAGCAGGGCCGCAGGGACAGGTGTGGCCTTACATAGGCATGACTGGATGCGGCTATGCAACTTTGCGGACCCCTTTAAAACGTCATTCACTAATTCCCCATTCGATGGATCATCTCTCTTTGGTCCTCAAGTGAAAGAAACCTTGACTAGGTGCGAGACAGATGGCAAGACTCTTTCTGCCGTCGGAGTCCGTTTTTCTACTCCTTCTAGGCCTTACCCCAAAGGTCAGAAAAGTGGGAAAATGTGGTTCCGCAAACAATCTCAAGGGTCTTCGCCTGATGCACAGAGTCGGTTCCCCGCCAGAGGCAGAGGGGGGAACAACAATGGTAGACGTCGCCCTAGAGGCAGGGGGGGTCCGCAGAACCAGGGCAGTCGAGAAGCCTTCTCTGATAAGCCCTTTCAGCATCCCTGAGGTGTTGCCCGACTGCCCACCTTTGGAGGCAGTCGGGGGAAGATTGTCACTGTACCCAGAAGCCTGGCTATCCCTGACTCAAGACAAATGGGTACAGTCCATCATTTCCGAAGGCTATTCCATTCCCTTTCTTCGCATTCCAAACCAATCAAAAAAATCCCTTCCAGATGTTCCACCCACTCAAAGGGATCTAGCGGCTTTGGAAATTTCAAAGCTGCTTGCAAAAAGAGCAATTCAGCCAGTTCCAGCAGACCAACAAGGATCCGGAATCTACTCAAGGTTCTTTTTAGTTCCAAAGAAAACAGGGGACTGGAGACCAATTTTGGATCTCAGTATCTTGAACAAATCAGTCAAGAAAACAAGATTTCGGATGGTCACGCTGCAGTCCATCCTTCCCCTATTGGGAAAAGGAAACTGGATGTGCTCTATAGACCTTCAGGATGCATACTATCACATAAAAATGAACAGACGCTCCAGAAGATTCCTCCGCTTCAGGCTGGGAACCAGTCATTTTCAATTCAGGGCCCTGCCCTTTGGTCTCACCACTGCCCCCCGGGTGTTTACCAAATGCATGGCAGTGGTAGCTTCTCACCTGAGACGACAAGGATTCCAGGTGTTTCCATATTTGGACGACTGGCTCCTCACAGCTCCCACCAAGCATCTTCTTCTAATGGCCATGGACTACACCTTTCGCATTTGTCAAAATTAGGCATTTCAATAAATTGCGAAAAGTCTGTTTTGTCGCCTTGTCGTACTATTACCTTCATAGGCAAATCTAGACACAGTCAACATGTCTGCGAGACTAACAGATCAGAGAATAACAGACATACACAAACTGGTCTCGCTCCTCTTCAGCAGCAACAGAATCAAAGCCAGGTTAGTTCTGAAAGTGTTGGGGATTATGGCGGCTGCCATACCTCTGCTTCCATTAGCCAGATTCCACATGAGAATCCTTCAATGGATGCTCTTCACGCAATGGTCATACCAGCAACTTCCGATGTCCCACACCATTATGATTACGCAGACATGCAGAAATCATCTTCTGTGGTGGATGTCTTCCCCTCAGCTCTTATTGGGAAGACCCTTTGTTCCTTCCCCTCCGGTTGCTACTCTGACAACGGACGCCTCCCTGATCGGGTGGGGGGGGCATTATCAGGGCAGAACTGTCCAGGGCACATGGCAACCAGACGAATGCCACTTGCACATAAATGTTCTGGAGTTGAGAGCAGTGCTTTTAGCGTTGCAAGCCCTTCAAGACTCTCTTCCCTTGGGAACGATAGCAATCCAGACAGACAACATGTCTGTAGTGTGGTATATCAACAAACAAGGCGGAACCAGGTCCTACCCCCTGTGTCGAGAAGCACTCAGACTGTGGCAATGGGCGATTTCTTCTCAGCGGTTCCTGATAGCAACGCACATCCCCGGGAAGTCCAATCAAATCGCGGACAAGTTGAGCAGAGCTATTCTCATGCCTCACGAGTGGTCTCTGAAAGACTCTGTTGTGAGAGAAATTTTTCTGAAGTGGGGTCAGCCTTGCTGCGACCTTTTTGCTACTTCCCAAAACGGCAAGTGCAGAGATTTTTTCACCCTATTCCCGTTACCAGGCCAGCCCAGCAGAGACGCTCTAGTCCAAGTTTGTCCCCGGGGACTTCTGTATGCATTTCCTCCCTTCCCACTAATCTCTCAAGTGATACGGAAAGCTATCGCTCAGAAGGCCTCGTTGATCCTCATTGCTCCTTACTGGCCTCGACAGGTTTGGTTCCCCTTTCTACATCATTTTCTGTTGGAGCGTCCTTGGCATCTGGACCTAGTTCCAGATCTTTTGATCCATCAGTCGGGTCAGTTTCATCGCTCTCTTCCCTCTCTGAACCTCACTGCTTGGTTCCTCCAATTCCAAACTTAGCCAGGCTTCCTCAAATATCTCACTCTGTTCGAGATATTTTGATAGCGTCCTATAAATCTTCCACTCGAAAGATTTATTTGAGTAAGTGGAAACGTTTTGCCTATTGGGCTCAAGGAAGGGACTTAGATCCTTTCACTGCTTCCATCCAAATGGTCCTTGATTTTCTAGCTGAACTCTTTCATGCAGGTTCATCTCCTTCTACTCTTAAAGTTCAATTGGCAGCTATTTCTAACTTTCATGTGGGCATTTCAGAGTCTGCCATAATGTCCCACAAGCTTTGCAAAGCCTTTTTGAAGGGAGTTTTTCTACTCAGACCCCCTTTAAGAAATCCTCCTCCTCCTTGGGACCTAAATTTAATTCTTAGTTCTTTGATTCTACCCCCTTTCGAACCTGCAGCCTCCTGTTCTTTAAAATTGCTATCATGGAAGACACTCTTTCTGGTAGCTATTACTTCAGCTAGGAGAGTTTCAGAACTTCATGCACTCAGCTGTCGACCTCCTTATCTGTTGTTCCATAAGGACAGGGTATCTTTACGAACCAACCCGTCTTTTTTACCTAAGATAGCCTCGGCGTCTAATCTAAATCAAAGCATTGACCTCCCTGTGTTTTTTCCAGAATATTCTAACAGGTCTGAACAAAAATTGCATTGGCTAGATGTTCATAGTCAGTTAAGGTACTATTTGGATAGAACCAAACAATTCAGAAAATCTGACCAGCTGTTTGTCTCTTATGCAGAAGGCAGAAAGGGACTTTCAGTTTCAAAGGTATCATTATCTAGATGGCTAACATCTCTGATTACCCTTGTTTATGAAATTAGACACCAAAAGCTGCCTAACAAACCTAAAGCCCATTCTACCAGAGCTTTGGCTACTTCTATAGCCTTCCAAGACAGACTGCCTATTGACACCATTTGTGCAGCGGCTACTCCTCACACTTTCATTTCTCATTATAAGTTGGATTTAGCTTCTAGGCATAGAGCTAACTTTGGTTCCACTGTTCTCAAGAGTCTGTTCCGTTAGGCCACCCGGGACAAGGTGCTAGGGACGCGGTCCCATCCAGCAAGAATGAAGGCGAGATAGACAACTTAACATATAGAAGTTATGTTCTTACCATAACCTTCCATGTTAGTTGTCTTCTTCTCGCCTTCTTCTTGCGTCCCACCCTCCTTCCCCCTGGCCTGGACAGACCTAGAGGAGTTTTGATTGTGACCTCTCTTTCTACCACCTCTTACTTTAGGTATATGCTGCTGTGCATATTTTCCTGGATCAGGATGTAGGTCCCTTCTCTTCTCCCTGGTTTATAGAGGTGGACTTTGTTTATAGTTATTCTGTTACTATTATAAGCTGGGCCTAGCTTACAAACGAGATCTGAGGTAACTCACACCTAGCATTGTGGGATATAAGGGGAGCCTCGAGCCGGTGGAACCAACTCTCGAGCTTTTAGAGTGGCCGAGTCGGAGCCGAGGTCGGCTCCGAACCCATCCAGCAAGAAGAAGGCGAGAAGAAGACAACTAACATGGAACGTTATGGTAAGAACATAACTTCTATATTCTGGACCCGGAGCCAGACCTTTTGACTCACTCGTCGGGAGTTCCTCATCCGTCCCTACGATCCCTGAAATTGACAGCTTGGATGCTCCACTTCCCAATTTAGCCAGGTCAAAGTTTTTGTCTCCTTCAGTGCAACACATCCTACTTTCTTCTCACAAACCTTCTACCAGAAAACTATACAAAAGCAAATGGAAACGTTTTGCTTGCTGGGTATCAGCACAAGGATTAGACCCCTTGGTAGCCCCGATACACAAAATTCTAGAATTTTTATCCACACTGTTTCACAGAGGGGCCTCTACTTCTACGATAAGGGTACAGTTAGCAGCCATATTGAATTTTCATGTAGGTGAAGGGGATTCTTCAATCATGTCTCACAGGCTTTGTAGGGCTTTCATGAAGGGTACCTTTCACCTTCGACCACCCATTCGCGATCCAATCTCCCCATGGAATTTGAATTTGATGTTGTCTCAGCTTATGCTACCACCCTTTGAACCAGCGTCAACCTGTTCGATTAAGTATGTGTCATGGAAGACCCTATTCCTCATCGCTATTATCTCGGCTCGTAGAATTTCAGACCTCCAGGCACTGTCAGTCAGACTACCATACATGATTTTTCACCCTGATAGAGTTTCCTTACGTACTAATCCGTCCTTTCTTCCGAAGGTATGCTCAGTACTTAACATTAATCAATCGATTGAACTACCCACATTTTTCAAAAATCATTCAAACAAATTGGAATACATGTTACACAAGTTGGATGTGCATAGACAATTGAGATTTTATCTGGACAGGATAAAAGACTATAGAAAATTGGACCAACTGTTCATGTCATTTGTGGAGAATAAGAAAGGCATGGCAGTAACCAAGCGAACATTATCCAAATGGCTGTCGGACTGCATAAATTTTGTTTATTCTGCTTCAAAGCAACCACTTCCATTCAAGCCTAAGGCTCATTCTACCAGGGCCGTTTCTACTTCTTCTGCCCATGCCGCTCTTCTTCCGTTGGATACTATTTGTGCAGCGGCTACGTGGGCAAAACCTCATACGTTTGTCACTCATTACAAAGTAGACAGGTCCTCCAAGGACAGAGCATCTTTTGGTTCCACTGTACTCAGGAATGTTCTTCCATAAGTCACCCAGGGTAACAGAGCTAGGGATGCTACCCGTGTGTAAGAACAAATGGCGAGATCGAACAATTTCACATAAAGAAGTTATGTTCTTACCATAACGTTCCATGTGAATTGTTCATCTCGCCTTTGTTCTTACAACCCCTCCCATTCTCTGGAAGAACGGGTATGACTAGTGTCTGGTTGGTTTGTCTAGATGGCCTTCTCTACCCATTCCTCAGTAAGCAGCCTATTCTTTTTTTTGCCTACCCTGGGGGTGGTTCTAATGGTATGCAACTTCTAGTGTGTGTGATTGCATGAGAGTTAGACGCAGTGATTAGTACTGTTTTCTGGTTCTCGCAAACTAGATCTGAGGGATGGTAGAGGAGGATCATGGGATATAGGCTGTGCCTCGAGCTTTCTTTCAGATGCAGAGCTTGTGAACCGGCCGACTCGGAGCCGAGGATCGGCTCCGAACCCGTGTGTAAGAACAAAGGCGAGAAGAACAATTCACATGGAACGTTATGGTAAGAACATAACTTCTTTTTAAAGAAGAATCAAGTTAGGTTTTAAATTTAAATAGAATTGTAAGATATTTTTAGTGCAGTTTTGTTATTTATTGACTTTATTAATAACACATGGGTTGTAATTCTTGTGTCCTGCCTGTTAATTTATAGATGGATTATGTGTGTGGAATGAGGGAATTTTTTAATTATTTTTGTTGAATTTGCTGGTCAGGTGATGATGTAGCTAACTAATTAATCAATTAGTTGTATGTATATTTAATAAGCTGTGGATGTTTTACCAAATGACTCTGAAGAAGCCAGTGGTTGAAGCCTGGTGAAAGCGCTTAGTCGTTTGGTTGTTTGTTTTTGGTGGCGTATTAATAAAAAGAAGAGACTTTCATTCATTCTCTGGTGGCTGTTTTTTTATTTTTTTAATGTTTACTAGTCTTCCTTATCCATTTGGATTGTTTTACATTTTTCATATTCCTAGAGATGTAGCCCTTTCATTTTCCTCTCCCTATTCCTTTCTGTTTTAAATAAAAAAAATCTTAACCTATAGCTCCTTGTATCTCTAATTTTACACACATACGTATGTGTGTACATATATATTTGTGTGTGTCTGTGTGTGTATCTTTAGACAGGTTTCCTGTTGCTTATAGTTTGTTAAGTATAGTAATTTTTCAACTTTAATATTTGTGGCTATCTTTTCTTGTTAGTGTTCTTGTTTGGACATGTCAGGAAAAAACCCTGCGGTTTAAAAAATGTGTGTCATGCACACACAAATTGCTGAACTCTGATGCACACAATAAGTATGTTTACTGTCTTCGCCTCTTACACCTGGATGTGGTTTGCTCCATTTGTGAGGCTTTTGGCTAGAGGGCCTTAGTGCGTGATGTGACAAACTTATTCTGAAAGGTCTCATCGTCCAACCTTCTTCTGGAACAAACAGCCTTTCATCACTGGGGAAGACAGGTGTTTCATCTCTTTCCTCTGCCTCTCCCATCTTCAAACCCATGGATATTTCCAAATCTTCAGAGAAACATAAATCTAAACCGTCATGGAAACACCATCCAGAGCTGACCACCTCTTTGGCTCTGACACCAAAAATGGCAAAATCTTTGGATCTAACACCTCTTTAGCATCCTGTCATGATAGGCTCCTCAATTCACTCAGGAGCCTTTTTCCCTGAGGCTTGCATTAATCATCTTTTAATAGAAACATTTCTGTTTATCTAGACCTCTTTCTTAAACATCATCTCTCAGGTCATTTAGATCCTTCAGAAGCCTCACTGAAGCTGATATGGACAAAATTAAGAGACAAATCCAGATCCAATTGGTGGTATTACTGGCTCCTGTTACTGTTAGATCCAGTAGAGATACTTCTCCCTATCACCAGCTTACTGCTTCTTCTTGGATCCAACCCCTCAGATTGGAGTCCCTGGATCCAACCCTGGTCCAGGGTAAATCTGTGTCGAAGCTGAGACTTCATGTTTCCTTAACTCCATTCAGTTTTCTGTCAAGGTGGGCTCCAACTTTGTTGGATCTGTTTGACTCCCTGAGCCAAAATGTCAGCGTTGACTCTTACAGGTTAGTGTCGGATTTGAGATCTTTGGATCATTTCCTTCCCTTTGGGGATTCAGTACTTAACAGTTCTGCTCTGACAATTGCCTTGAATCCTTGTCGAATGGCTTCCAGGATCAGTCTTCCTCTTAGGACTTCAGACCCAAACGATAAGCTTCTTGGAGCTATTCAGGGTTCAGCATTTCAGACATTCAAGAAGGCACTCACTTAAAGAAGAGAGAGATCTTCCCTTTTACAGTTGGATCCAACCCTCTGTCTTAGGGTCTACCATGGGTTTGCAGGCTGTTGAGTCCCTGACCCTGTTCTTCCTAGTAAGACTCTATATGTTTGAGTTCTCTCCTGAACAATCCACAGAACAGGTTCCCAGGAAACAAGTGTAAGATGAGATACTTTAATTCCCCTGAAGAATTTCTCACCCCAGATACTGATTTTGATGAAGGAAAAGGTTTTCCCAGATCCTCCTTGATTATGTCTTGTTCAAGGAGATCCTAGAACTTTTTCACTGTAAAGGAGATTGGTCTCCCCAAGCATCTTTTCTTAGGAATTTGTTTTCCTCAAAGCTTTTAGCTCTGGCCCATCTTCTTCTTGGTTGGTACCCCCCTAGATTAGATGGTGAACCTTATCTTGTCCCAGGCATGGAAGGGAACTGACACAGTTTAATCCATGCCCAAGAAGCCAGATAAAATTTTAATCACTCTAAAAGGCACTGGAACAATGGTCTGGCAGTTGATTCCATGGTAGTGGTGGCAGCGACAAAAAAGGAGTTCCCTGAAAAAAGCTTCTCAGTCCACCTGCCAAATAGAGAATCGTATGCTCTGCACAGATTTGGGAAGTGAGTGTATGCCTCCTTTACTTTTTCAGTGAGGGCACTTAACTACCTGGCACACTTCACCCCTTTTCCAAATAGCTTTGGTCAAGGAGTTCTCCACTTCTGTTCTAGGAACCTTACCTGTGGATCAGAGAAAGACTCTTGATTCTTAGAGGGCTACCCTATTAACTCTGTCTAATGCATCTTATCTCTAATGCCACAGAGGGGGGAATCTGGAGCAGCTGGCACAGGTACTTCCATCAGAAGGCATGCCTGGGTGCGGCTCTGTGATTTTGCTGAACACTTCAATGTCTTTCGTCAGTGCCTCTTATGATGGATCAATCTTATTTGTTCCAAAAGTTAGAGACACCATTTGCAGAAGTGAAAAAGGATGGCAAATCCCTATTTGCCATAGGGATCAAATTCTCACATCCCCCCTCCCCTGAGTAGATTCTACAGATATCAGAAGGCCAGGAGGAGAATGTGGTTCTGAAAATCTCAGGGATTTTCAGCTGGTACTTCTGGAGAACAAGCTGCCCATGACAGAGGGGGATGCTCTAGCAATGGATGTTACCTAAGAGGAGGAGGTGGTCCTCAGAATCAGAGCTTCAAGTGGTCCTTTCTCTGAGAAGCCCTTTCAATATTCCTGAAAATTGCACTACTGTCATACTCTGGGGCCAGTTGAGGGGCCGTTTGTCTCTCCGCCACATAGCCTGAACAACTGTCACTAAAGACAAATGAGTGCAGAGAATAATGACTAGAGGCTACTGTATTCTCTTTCAGTCTCCCCCCTACCTCAAAAGAGAATTCCTAATGTTCCACCCTCACAAAGTGAACTTGCAGCTTCAGAAATAGGGAAGCTTCTTTGAAATTGAGTCCTTCAAGAGATCCCACCAGAACAGAGAGGGTTATGATTTACTCAAATGCTCGTTTTAGTGCCAGAAAAAAACAGGAACCTAAGACCAGTTTTGAATCTCGGTTAAACAAGTTTGCTATTTGAACCAAATTTTGGATGGTCATGGTTTAGTCTATTCTCCCATTGTTGAAGAGAAATGACTGGAATGTTCGCTAGAGCTTCGGGATGTGTGCTATCACATCAAAATTAACAGGTGCTCCAGGAAGTATCTCCACTTACGACTGGGGGCTAGTCATTATCATTTCAGAGCTGTGCCCTTTGGACTCACAATAGCCTCCTGAGTGTTTAGCAAATGCATGGCAGTAATAGCAGCTCATATATGACTCCAGGGATTTCTGATGTTTCCTTAGTTAGATTACTGGCTCATAACCTCCTCATCTAGGGATCCACTTGTCCTTGCCTGGGGTCTCTCTGCTGTGCTTGTGAGAACAACTTGGGATTACAATAAACCTTCAGAAGTCTGATATGCAGCCTACATAGTCCCTAGAGTTCATTGAAGCTCTCGACATGACAACTCTCATAGTGAGACTACCTCAGCAATGCATCTCATCCTTTCATTCCCAAGTGCAGGAGATTCTCTCACACAAGAAGTGACCAGCCAAATTGATTCTGTGACTCTTGGCTTCCATGGCTACCTTGGTTCCACTCGTCAGGTTTCACATGGGAGTGCTTTAGTGGATGTTAACAGTGCAGTGGTTGATCAGGTGGCAACTAGTGTCCTACCAATCATTTTGATGAGCATTTGCAGGGAGCACATTTTTTGTTGGATAATATCCCCTCTCCTTCACCATGAACTTTTTTTCATTCTACTGTCACCTCACACCACAGTGACCATGGATACCTCCCTACTAGGGTAGGGGCCATTATTTGGGGAGGATAGTCCAGATCATGAAGCCTCCTCTAGAGGTCAGTCTTCACATCAGTATCTTGGAGGTGAGAGCAGTGCTCCCAGCATTGCAGGCCTTTCAGGACTATCTCCCCTTGGATGTGATTTTGATTCAAATAGACAATATGGCTGTGATCTGGTACATCAGCAAGCTGTGAGGAAGCAAATCTTCCTCTTTGCTTGAGAGGCCATGAGGGTTTGGCAGTGGGTGATATCCTCTTGCTACTTTGTAATAGCAATACATATGCCAGGGAAGTCTAACTTCTTTCTGGACAGGATGAGCAGATCAATTTTGCCTCCCTCACAAGTGGTTCTTTAACCTGCTAGTAGCAGCGCAGATATGTGCTGTCCTTGTTGCGATCTTTTTGTCTCTCCTCTAAACACCTAATGCAACAAGTTCTTTGCTGTGATCCCTAGGGACACTCTGTTGCACCCTTGGCCCCTGGAACTTCTTTATGCCTTTCCCCTGGTCCCTTTGATATCAAAGTTTCTTCAGAAAGTATCAGCATTGGAAAGTCTTTGTCATCCTCATAGCCCCTCATTGGCCTTGTCAGGTATGCTTTCCTTTCCTCTGGCCTCATCCAGTTCACTTTCCGTGGGAATTGGGCCCAGACCCAGATCTGCTATCTCACCTGAACGTAACAAACCTTCAAACTAATAGCATGGTTTCTCCAGTTCCTATGATGATTTGACAGTACAGGCTTTCTCTGTCCATTCTAAGCATTTTATCTTCCTCACATAAACCCTTAACAAGGATGATATACAAGAGCAAATGGGAAAGATTTTCTATCTGGGCCTCAGAGAACATCCTTGATCCTTTCTCAGCCCCCATTTAGTCAGTAGTAGATTTCCTTGTTCACCTTTTTCAAGATGGAGCTAGTTATCCCATTATCACAGTTCATTTAGCTACCTTTTTTCTTTTCACTTTGGTGAAGGTCATTCTCCTTTAGCTTCTCTCAGGCTACCTAGGGCTTTTCTCCAAGGCTCTTTTCTTTTGCATCCTCTGCTTAGAGACACATTTCCCCCATTGGACTCCACAGTTGTTAGCAGTGTTCGACAGGCCCTCCCTTTGAACATTCTGCTAAAGCTGATTTAAAGTTTCTGTCCTGGAAAATCTTATTCTTGGTAGCTATTAAGTCTGCCAGGAGGATTTTGGAATTACATGCACTTTCCAGAAACCCCCTTACTTGTTTTTTTTCACAAAAACAGAATATATTTAAGGACAAGTACATCCTTTCTACCATAGGTGGCTTTTGAATTTTCCATCAGGCAGGCCATCAGTTTGACAGTATTCTTTCTGAACTTTTGAATAAAGGTGACTGTACTTTACATATGTTAGTTGTTCATTGCCGGCTGCATTTTTACTTACACCACACTAAATCCTTCAGGAAGTCTGGCCAACTATTCCTTTCCTTTTCGGAAACTAAATTGGGACAAGCAATATCCAAAGTCATCCTATTTAGGTGGCTGGCTCAATGTATCTGCTTTATTTACCAACAGAAGAGAGGTTATCTTTATCTTCAAATCCTAAGGCTCATTTATGCAAATCCACAGCCTACTCTACAGCTTTTTTCTCTAGTGTCCCCATTGATTACCTCTGTGTTGCAGCTACGTGGGCAAAAGTTCACATGTTCATTTTTTATTATAAGTTGGATAGCCAGTCCAGATCCAGGGCTTCCTTTGTTTCAGCTGTGCTCAAGAATGTCCTTCCATGAAACCTCCCAAGAGTTTAAGAAATGGGGGACTCTGCCCATATGTAGAGGAATGGACAGAAAAGACATTGTATACAAAAGTTATGTACATACCATAATGTTAGATCTGTGCTGTCGTATTCCGTTCATTCCTTTACTATTCCCCCCTCTATATGAGACAGATCTAACTGACTTGGGTTGTGAACATTTAGCCAGTCTCTTCATAGTGCCTTACCTGCTGTTTCTTTTGCATACCACTTTTAAATAGTTATTACCTTATGAAGGTATTTTCAAGTTTTTATAAAGGGTAAACGAGATCTGAGGTAGCTTCTGCTGCGCATGGGGATTATGGGTAGGGGAGGAGCATAATCATTGGATCAGATGATTCATGACACACATGATAAAACCCATATGTAGAGGAATAGATGAAATATCACAACACAAATGTAAAGTTATGGTGAGTATGTAAATTTCGATCTGATGTCCTTTTCATTCATTCCTCAACTGATGAGTTCGGATCTGACACTCTGATCCCACCCGGCTGCTTCTAGATCACTGGATGCTCTGCTAACCTAACATACCTGTGATTGAGTTTGCTACTCCTAGATATAAAAGAATGAAAAGAAAGAGGAAGCTGGGAATATATATATATATATATATATATATATATATATATATATATACATATATATATATACAACAAAAACCATACACCAGAAGAGAAAATAATATAAAAATAAAACTTCTATTTAAAACACTAAAATAATAAAGTAAATAAAACTCGCAGGCACCAAACAGTTCAATTAAGCTTTCGCTCTTATTAGATGAAAGAGCTAAGAAGCTCTTTCATCTAATAAGAGCGAAAGCTTAATTGAACTGTTTGGTGCCTGTGAGTTTTATTTACTTTATTATTTTAGTGTTTTAAATAGAAGTTTTATTTATATATATATATATATATATTTATGTGTGTGTGTGTGTATAAATATATGTGTGTGTGTGTGTGTGAATATATATATATATATATATATATATATTTACATTTTTTTTTTTACATTTTACATTTGTTGACCGGGCTAGTCTAGCTGGATACATGTCCTTTTTCAGTAGAGGCCCGGGGAGAAAAGCTCCCATAATTAACATAAGTGTAAGTTTTTAAATATATACAAGAAATTGCATTAAAATACAAGAAATTGCATTAAAATAAAATCCAACAGTAATAACATCTAAGTATACAAGCTGTTAGTCTGGAAAACATTTGTTGAGATGGCCAGGTGACATAGATACCCGAGGAGATAGTAAGATGCTGGATAAAGAATTGTGAGGTAGAAGGAATTGGATACTAATGGTCCTGTGGGAAGTTAGTCAGGGTTGGAACATGGGCATAGCCATTGAGACTTAAGAAATTCTCTGAGATTAGTTTTGAATTGATTGAGCGAGGTCATGAGCCTGAGGTTGTTGGGAAGGGAATTCCATTGCTTACCAATGGAGTTAGCGTAAAGAGCATCGCCGCCCATGTTATTAGATTTGATGGTTAATATCTGAATACTGTTTGAGGATCGTAGGCTACTTAAGTTGGTGTAGGGGGTCAGAATTTTGGTCAGCGAGGGGGTTTTCTCTGGATGATTGATTATTTTGAATGCTTCAGAGAGTTGGTTTAGTTTAAGCAGATTGGGCAGTTCCAACCAGCCAAGTTTTTTGAGGTTGAGGCAGTGGTGGGTACGATAGGGTGTAGATGTTACAAATCTGGCAATATGATGGTATGTGGTAGAGAGGTTATTAAGATCACGTTTGTTGAGGAAAGCTAGTATTGGTGAGGCATATAGAAGGGTGGAGATGAGATGGGTACGAGCAATGGTTAATTTTGCATGTAAGAAAGTTCTTGATTCTGTACATTGACCCAAGTTTCTTGTTAACTGTCTTAATAGTTTGGGCGATGTGCATGTCGAATTTAAGCTTATGGTCAATAGTGACACCAAGTAGCTTGGTATGGGGGACGGGCTCAATGATGGTGCCATTAGAGGATTCCACAAAAAAGGACGTGGAGTTATCAGGTGGTAGTTCTTGGGGTAGGGAAGTGGTGGACGAGGGGAAAAATAGAAGTAACTTGGTTTTAGTCGGGTTGAGTAAAAGCTTCCGGTCTGAGAACCATTGTTCAACTTTGGCAAAACATTGCTGGGTAGCTGCTTGGAGATTTTGAAGGGAGATATCGGAGCATATCAGGGTAGTGTCATCTGCATATTGAATACAGGTGGCTGCGGGGCTGACTGTGTGCAGATCATTAATGAAAATAGAAAAAAGAAGAGGACCAAGTATGGAGCCCTGTGGAACACCAATATTGTTTGAGAGCAGATGAGATATATTATTTTGCCATTGGACTGCTTGTTGCCTACCTGCAAGGTAATCCTTAAACCAGTTTAGGGCCAAGTTGTCCAGATGAAGGGTTTGCAAGGTATATAGTAGTAGTTGGTGGTTAACCATATCGAAAGCTTTCGATAGGTCAAGAAAGATGGCCGAGGATGTTAGTTTTTTGTTACGGTTACTATTGACTGAGTCTACAAAGGAGAAGAGGGCAGTGGTAGTACTGTGGTGGGGGCGGAAGCCATGCTGAGTTGTAGACAATAGATTATGGAGGGTAAGGTAGTGTAGAAGTTGTTTGTGAACACACCGTTCCATGATTTTAGCTAATGGCGACAATATTGCGATGGGTCTGTAGTTAGCTATTTCTGTGGAGGAGCCTCCCTTGTGAAGTGGAATGATATATGAAATTTTCCAAATGGGGGGAACAGTGGCTTCAGTAATGGATCTATTAATCAGTATTGATACAGGATAGGCAATGACATCGGATGATATTTGAAGGTATTCCGCTGGGAGGTGATCGGCCGCTAGAGTGGTCGGTTTCAGTTTTTTTAATAGGGTACGAATGTAGGAGGTAGAAACTGGTTGTAATTTGAAGGAGAGAGTATCTGTGTCATCAGGAAGAGTTAAGGAGGGGGAAGAGGTGGGTAGTTGATTGGCTAAGGATTGGGTGGTCTCAGTAAAAAAAGTGTTGAAGGTATTGGCTACTATTTCTGGTTCTTGACCAGTAAGATTCTCAGGGGTTGGGGTAGTTGTTTTTCCAGGATGGAGGAGGTTATTAAAACCAGCCCAAAACTTTTTAGGGTTAGTCTGATGTTTGTCCTGGAGGTGACAGAAGTACTGTTTTTTATCTCGAGTTATGTCAGTTTTCATGGAGTTTCTAAGCTGCTGAAATATTATACGGTCTAGGGGAGTTTTGGTAGCTCTCCATTTGTGCCAAGCCTGGTCACGGAGTTTAATTTTTGCTTTGGTTTCTTTTGTTAACCAGGGAGCAATGCGGTCTTTGGCTCTAATTAGTCTATTTGGGGCATGAGAGTGGAGAATGTTTAAGAATGTGTCATTAAAGTATGACACGCTCTCAGCAAGGGGAAGAGTATTTAGGATAGACCAATTGCAGGATTTTAGTTCCGCAAGGAAGAGTTCTGTGTTGAAGTTTTTCTTATTTCTAACAAGTTTGTATAAGGGTGGGTTGGTGTAAGAAAGTTTGTGCTTTAAAATGTAGGTGACAAGGTGGTCGCTAAGGTCGTTTGGGAGGGTACCAGTGGCATAGTTTATTGGATCTTTATTAGTGAGAATCCAGTCAATCTTGCTCTCTTTTTGCTGAGTATTACCAATTCTAGTGGGAGATGTAATATTTTGGGAGAAGCCATGTAGGTTAATAAGATTGGGATTTGACTTAGCGGAGCAGTGGGACCAGTCTATGTTGAAGTCCCCTAGAACTATGGTTTCTTGAGGACAGTTGGTTGCTAACCAACTTAAAGTTTGTTCAAGGTTTTCTTGGTTCTTCCCTGGCGGAATATAGGTTACTACAAGATTGATACATTTTTGGGTGTTAATACAAATCTTAAGTGAAATAAGTTCTAAGTTACAGACCTGGGGAGGATGCAATGGGTTCATAATGATGTTAAACGTGTTCTTAAACATGACAGCTATTCCTCCACCTCTTTTGGTTTTCCGATCCCTCCTTAAAATATTATAGCCAGGTGGAAGAATTTCTTCATCCTTTGTGGCAGGTTTGAGCCATGTTTCTGATAAGCACATGATGTCTGGGGAGTGTGTAGCTATTATAGCATGTAGGCTATGTATTTTATTGTTAATACTTCTCAAGTTGAGGTGAAAGATGAGGAGGGAGTTTGTAGGTCTTTGGGGTAATGTTGGGGTGATAACAACTCGATTGGTGTTTGGGCCTGGATTCGGGTGAATGTCTCCATGCTGGGTTATACAGAGTTTTAGGTGCTCTAGGAATCTTTGGAGTTTGAACAGTAATTTGAGGTGGGATTTATTTTTGGTAGGGCTAGGGTAGTACAGGGTTAGATGAGTTTTAAAGAGACCTTGTGTTTTTGCAGGGAGGAGAGTGGATGCTATGGTGTTTGGGGAAAGGTGAATGTATGGGGTAGTGTGAGCATTGGGAAAGGAGATTTTTAAGAGAGATTGTTGTTCATACCTTGTTAAAAGGTATGGGATAAGAAGAAGTAAAGTTAGTGAGAAGATGAAAGAATACATATTTTTGACCATGACGGGGAAAGAGAGGTAGCTTGTGGACTGGGATGATTGGAGGGGTTTCTAAGTTTTCTGGGTGTTGTCTAGTAGTGAGGGAGGAGGAGCTGTAAATTGGAGGACAGCCGTAATTGGGAGGAAGTGAGGGTGGGAGGAGCAAGATATCACTATAAATTTAGGGATAGTGGGGGCGGGTGGGATAAGGGGGCAGGGTGGGCTGAGCAGCCCAGGCGCAGCGGAGCGGGGAAATACCTGCCCAGAGTTTGCAGGGCCTTAGAGGCAGCCAGATGCAAGTCTGTGAGTTGGGTACAGGCTAGGACTTTCTTGGATGGCAGGACCTGAAGATTTGGCAGGCTAGTGTATGGCTGCCAGTAGATTTGAGGTCCTGTTTAATTTCCTGCCTTCTAGTCGTTATTCTGTTTAGTTTAACTGTATTTTTAGGTGTTTCCTTAACAGTAGAGCCCTTTACAGGATAGGAAGTTCAGGGTCTGTGCATTCGCACCATCAATGCCATGAACCGAATAGCCACGCAGTGTAAAATAGAGGGGGGGGGGTTCCTGGAATGAGAGAAAGGAGAGATACAGTTTTAAAGACACGTTGCATGCAGTCGCTAGTCTATGTTAAGCAGCAGGTTGTTATTTCTAGAGTTAGGTAAAGGTAGGCAGTAGGAGAGAGGTATAAAATCAGATTGCAATACCTTTTACAATAAACTTCACTTTACACTAGAGAAACAGATGATGCTTAGGCACAGTACAATGGTGTTAGCTACTTTGATCTGTTAAAAACAGTGGAAGTAAGCAAGTACAGCCAGTTTTGCTAGTTCCGAAAGTGAAAATCACTACTTTCACACACAGTAAACACTAACACAATGTTCAAACACAATGCGGCCCCGAGTAAACACTGCTTTTAGCGCCAACACTACCAGAACAGAAACAATCCAGTGCAGGTTAAAACACGCTACAATACAGCTCAGGGTAGAAACACAGATTTCAGATTTTAAATGCAGTTGTAATCTTATAGCGCCTATAACAACGCCAACACTAGCATAAGCATAACAGTGCAGGGTAAAACACAATTTACTGATCTCGACAGTAGTTTGAACCTGTAGCGCCTATAGCAGGACCAACGCTACCAAAAACAGTACATTGCAGAGTAAAACACAGCTTTCGTTTGAGCGTAGGATATTCAGCCGCTCTTTTTGCGAGGCGACTCAAAAACAAACTTCAAAGGATGGTAGAGAGGGTAATAAAAGATTAAATAGTTCTGTTTAATGTACCTTGCGATGAGGCGTCCGGGCGTCCGAGCCGAGGGATAGCACAGTTCCAGCAAGTTTACGATCAAAAATGGCGGAGTCTGGCGGGGAATATGAAAACTCCCTGACGTCAATGATACCTGCCCAGAGTTTGCAGGGCCTTAGAGGCAGCCAGATGCAAGTCTGTGAGTTGGGTACAGGCTAGGACTTTCTTGGATGGCAGGACCTGAAGATTTGGCAGGCTAGTGTATGGCTGCCAGTAGATTTGAGGTCCTGTTTAATTTCCTGCCTTCTAGTCGTTATTCTGTTTAGTTTAACTGTATTTTTAGGTGTTTCCTTAACAGTAGAGCCCTTTACAGGATAGGAAGTTCAGGGTCTGTGCATTCGCACCATCAATGCCATGAACCGAATAGCCACGCAGTGTAAAATAGAGGGGGGGGGGTTCCTTGCGATGAGGCGTCCGGGCGTCCGAGCCGAGGGATAGCACAGTTCCAGCAAGTTTACGATTATATATATATATATATATATATATATATATATATATATATATATATATATAAAATGTTATTTTCTTTGCTGTGATATCTGCAAGATTAGTATCACTGTTGGGGGCTCATTTGATGAGTAAACTCTTATCTGTGCCTTTAGGAATTAGGGTATCAGTAAGAACATATTTGTACTGAAGATTATTTCAGTTTCCTTAAATCAGGCTTTCACTGTCCCAGTGTTCTTTACTAACTCTCACAACCATGGCAACAGGATTCCTAATACTCTGGACATGCTTAAGCAGCTCAGGTACTAACTTGGCATAGCCAAGTCGTCTAGAGAAGTCAATCGGCTATATATTTCTTATGTCAGGACCAAAAAAGGCAACACGTGTCAAACAAATATTTTTTCAGGTGGTTGTCCCTGACATTCGTCTTTTGTTTTACCCATCAAGATGAATCATTTTCAGGCAGTACTAAGGCGCACACTGCATTGGCCTGGTAGACTGATGAAATATCAGAAAATGGTAGACTAAAAGTTTTCTAGAAACTGTTATGGGGGCCTCTGTATATACCTCTACAAGAAATTACATACTGGAGTATTTGTCTAGATCCAGGACTGATATTGTTGGGACCATTCTCCAGGGCTCAATGGATCTATATTGTTTCTCCTCCCCTCTGGTTAAACTACTGCAGCAGTGGGAGTGCTGACCATAGTACAGCTGTGTAAGTTAGACTTACCCACAGTAGTAGATGTTCAAAGTCCTCATTGCTGTAGTAGCCACACCCACCCACATCACATTCCCCGGTGATGTGTTGGGTTATTCTTTTTTGGTTAGTTCAGGATGAGTTTGCTACTACTTGTCTAGTTGGCAAGAAAGTCCTGAAGATTTTCTTTTTTTTTCCAGAGCTGGCCAATAAGCAGTAAGAGTAGATCTGAGGGAGGGATACTGAGCTTTTGGAATCTGTCCAGTTGCTGTGTCTTGGGCAAGACACTCCCATGAGGAATTCAAATATCTACTGGTTATGAGTAAGAGTAACTTGCATAGCTGTACTTTCCTATACCTGAAGTAATCAGTTGGTAAAATCCCGGTCCATGTGAGGCAGGGCACCTCGCTGGCTCTGTTCAAGGGAAATCTTGACCTGTGGATGGGAGATCGTAGGTTTATCCCGGGAATCATCTCTGTGTCACTGCTGGACAGAGGCACAACAAACTAATGGGCACAGCATTTTTTCATATAAGGGGTGGCGTAAGCCAAAAAAATTTAGGCTAGGCTTATAAATGCCTTAGGGCAGATAGCCTAGTATAAACCTATGAACCTATGAATCTGAAGAAGAGAACGAAACAAGGAGTTTTGTGGAAGTTAATGGAAGAGCTCAAGCTTTGTGAAATCCTAAGAAGCCAAGACAGTGCTGCCTGAGGTGACTAGTCCTTCAGATGAAGTGGGTGAGTGTGTATCATGAAGATCTATTTATTTGGTAAGTTCTTTTGTTTTATTTTTGAATTCTATATTACTGAACATTTTTTAGTAACATGCCAACAACATGAACTGTAGTTATCAGCTGTAACATCACACTGAAGTATTCCGATTGGAATGTAGTTTACTTTTCAGTTCTCATCACTGAAGAATGTCTCAACGACAAGACATGGATCTGTTGCATATAAGTTAGTATGATTAAAATGACATCAGAGGCAGGTTCCCAAACTGTAGTATAAAATGAGTACCTTCTTTGTGACTGCCTCCCTCATATGAGATTTGGCAGTAAAAAGACTGGAATGAGTGGGGTGACTTGTATATCTTTAAATGTCAGATTATCCGTTTTTGTTGTAATTTGCGTTTCTTGTTTTTAGGTGGATGGACTGGCTCTTACAGCTGCAATATTGAAGCATTGGATCAAGCAGGGACCAGGTTGTCCTCATGTTTTCCTATCCACCAACTTTCATAGCATTTTGCAGTTGAACTTGCTGCCAGACTGCTCACTTGTGCGTTATCTGGTAATGAAAGCAAAGTGATTTTGTTTAGTGTATATTTATAAAACCATTCATACAGTATATTAAAAAATTATTAAAAATGAGTGAGGAAATTCCTGTGTCTAAACTGTGGGAATCCAAACATATGAACTTGGAAATATCAGTACAATGATAGATCTTGTATGAGGAGGTCCATTCTCATCAATAGCAAGACTTGTGCTGTTAGATGATGAGCACTCGGTGCCCAAAACTTTTCCAGGCTACAAAGCCATCCTGCTTTGCCCATAATACACTGGGAATAGAACTTTTTGTTTAGATCTTATTTGCTGTGTATCCTAGCTAATTGCATCTGAGAAACAATCCCAGGATATTTTTTAGAAGAGTATATCTGTGGTAATTTTCCACTGAGTTTACTCATGTGCAGCCCTATTTATTGTTTGTCCCATCTGACATATGGATCTTTGAGCAGCTTGTCTAATCCAGCTTGGCAGTGCCAGTGCTCCAACCTCAAGCCCCTTTAAGAAATGTCCTTCCCACAGTGCACCTGTCCCCCTAATTGCCTCAGATCTTGTTTGCCACCTTTGCGATAAAAAGCGTGATCACTTGCTGCCAAGTGCTGTACCTCATCTTTGTCGTTTTCATCTACTTTTATTTAGATAAATTATCCTATTTTAGTAGCAGCTAGATGTTGTTCAGAGTGTGTTTTTCATAATAGAATCTGGCTATTTTTGTTGTCATCAATCTATCTTTGAGCCCATTTCCTGTTGGCAAATTGCCATTGATTCTCTGTTTCCACTCAGTGTTAAGCTTTTTGCTTAGATATTTACTTAGGCATATAGTAAGTTATATCAGTAATTAGAGTGTAGCTCTCTTTCCTGTTGGTATTAAATGTAGTTTCACACTGAGATCTAGATATATTTGTAGTTAGTACACACATTTTTGAGTGATAGTTATTTAGTTCTATTAGTGTAGTGGTAATTTGTTGAAGCTTGAAAAGCAAGCTAATTTTAAACAATGTACCATTTGCAGTTACAAGATGCCATCACAAGAATTGCATGGCTTGGGCATTGTGTGCCTGGGAGATCCTCACTTATCAGTGTATTGAGAAATCTGTGCTTCCTTTGGACTCAGACCCTTGGCAGACAGGAGGAATACATTGATTTTGACAGGCCTCCTGCCACTGGATCCAGATGTCTCTGAACATAAAAAGACTTTGGACAAAGTTCTGGCTCAGAAGGCCTCAAGGTTTGAGGAGCATAGGGCACAAATTGTGCACCTTGTCTGGATCCATAGCTCTTGGATCCCATCATCAGCATCATTCATGATTCTCCAAAGAAGTCTTTGTCTTTGAAATTGGAGCACCCTTCATGCAGGCCTTCCACAGCTATTTTCATGTGATCCTTCAAGTCTTATAGGAATGCTTTGAAAACTGATTTAGATCATGTCATACAGAAGTTCCTCAAGCACTGATAGCAATGGGGGGGGGGGGGGTCATTCCATTATCTTCTTCTCCAAAGGCAATCTGATCCATCCAAATAACCCCTAATTTTTGTTTCCGCACTGGTCCATCTTTCAACTGCAGCTACTTCAGAACTACTGGTCTTCCCAGATCCTGTGGCCCAGGGGACAACCTATCATGTGTCTTCAGCATCAGTGAATGCTCTTGTGACCCGTTTGACTCTGGCTTCATCGGATCCAGTCAAATTTTGGACCTGGGGATTCAATTAGAGTCTTCGGTTGCATCATCTGGACCATTGCCCACTGCTTCACTAATGGTGTTAGAGATGTCTGCCTTTGAATCCTCAGTGCTGATTCCCTAATCCAGGCCTACTACTTTCTCATGTTTGGAAGTCCCTGTGATGATGGTGTCTGCTCATGTGAAGGGAAGGCTGGATCTATCAGCTGGAGAGGTCTCTACTGAACTGATGGAGGTTGGGTCAGCCTTCCAGGTGTTGGGAAGGATCATTTTTTTCACATAAGAGAGTAGATCCACAGGTACCACAGGTCACTGTTCCATCTCATGACTCCTCTCCATTCTAGTCTTATTCTTTTCAGACGTCTACTGGACAAAATTGTTGTTCTGGCCTCAAATCAGCTGCTTAAAAGTAGACACAATTCTCTCAGGAGTTGAGTGACACATTCACTGATTTTCCATAAAAAAAGACATGTAAGAAGAAATACCTATAATTCTTTGTCAGAGTCCTCCACTTTTTATACTGACTCAGAGAATACAGTCCCCTTTAGATGATGCCTCATTTGGTGAAATTTTAGAACTGATGTGCCAAAGAGAAACATAGGCTTATTGACCCTCACATGATGAGGAACTATTGTTTGAGGCATATGGGATGACACAATCTATGTTTTGGGTGGTCCATTCAACCATTAAGTTAAATGACTTAGTGACTAGGAGGTCCTGGTGGGAGCCGGATACATGTGAGGCAGTCCTATGTAAACCAGACAAGAAGCTCTTACCCTGAAAGGGAAAGAGCATTGGGCCATATCCTTTGTTGTAGACTCCATCATTATGGTGACAACCACTAAAAGAGAGCTCTCTGAAGACACTACCTCTGTCACCCCCCAGTAAAGAATTCATGATGATGTATAGACTTGGTAAGTGAGTGTATGCTTCGTACATCTTTGTGCTTCAGGCCTTGAACTACACCACACACATGAATGGTTTCAGAGAGTGTTGTCCTAGCAGACATTATCTATTCTGAAAAAGCCACTGATGCTGGACTCTGACAAAACTTAAAACTACTCTTGACTAAAATGTCCAGCACTATGAACCTCTTCATGCGTCTAATGCATAATGTGGTGGATGTAGTGAGCTGGGTAGCTGAGACTGGCGTAGCCATGAAACACCATCCCTGTCTTTGTGATTTTGCAGACAGCTTTAAAGTATCCTTCACAAATGCTTCAGCTGATGGGTCATTCTTGTGTAGGCCATCTGGAAAAGAAAATATGCAGAAGAGTGAGCACATCAGTACAACACACACTGGCATTGGAGTCCAGTTTGATGTCCCACAATGCTCTTATAGTAGGAACTTAAAATGGACCACATTTTCTCTGATTTGGAAAGTCTAAACATCAGTTTGACTTGCATTCTGACAGCAGCTGCTGCAGAGGTGATCTCTTCAACAAACACAGGCCCTGAGGCCTGGAATCTCTGTAGAATCAGGGAAATCATGGAACCCTCTCTGACAGGAGATATCGGAATCCCTGAAGCGTCTGCCTGACTGCTCCACTCAGGAGGTAGTTGGGAGTCATCTCTCCCTCTACCCAGGCTTGTGGTTTGCCATCACCCAAGACAAATCAGTAAGAGTGATAATACCCAAAGGCTATTACCTACCATTTTTGGAACCTCCTTCTTAGCCTCACAGTCCATATGTCCATATGTCCAACCCAACTAGGCAAAGGCCATGTTACAAGGAAGAGCTTCTCTTCTCACCAAAATAGCCATCTAAGAAGTCCTACCAGACTGGGTCCAGATTTTATCCTAAGTTCTTATTAGTTCCGCAGGCAAAAGAAAGGATGTGCTCTGTGGCTCATCAGGACACTTGCCTTCACATAGGGATAGTGAGAGAGATTCTTATGCTTCCAAATAGGAACCAGTCAGTATCAGTCCAGTTCTGCCATTTGATATTACCACAGCCCCCAAGGTGTTATCAAATGCATGGCTGTTGTAGCAACTCGTCTACAACTTCAGGAATATAAGATTTTCCCATATTTAGATGACTGGCACTTGGCTGTCCCCTTCAGTGGAGTCTCTTCAGCAAACCAGGGATTTTCTTCATCTTTTCAGTTCCTGGGCATTTCAGTAGTCTTGCAAAAGTCCAGCTGATCTTGACTCAGAAAATTGTTTTCTAGGAGTGTCACTTGGATACCTTTTTCTCTCTCCCTACTTCCTTCCTTCCACAGGACAGAATTTAGACCTTACAGATTATGGTCCAATATCTGTTACTCGGCAATTCTCCTCTGGTTCTCAGAGTTTTACATCTGATGGCTTCTTCAAGTGTAATGCTAGAATTTGCTCACTCTCACATGAGAATGTTACAGCAGCTCCTTCAAGCTCATTAGTTGCAGAGCTTGGATCCTCTTTCTAAGAACATAATCATTACAGAATCATGCAAAAGGCATCTTCAGTGGTTGTTACAATCCTCAACAATTTGGGCAGGAAGACATTTTCGGATCCCATTCTCAGTAGCAACAGTGACCATGGATGCATCCTCCCTTGGGTGTTTGGGTTGGTAGGGAGGATGGTTCAATGTCTGTGGATGGATAAAGATGGCAAATCTTCACATAAATGTCTTTGATTTGAGGGTTGTCCTCCTAGTGCTGCAGGACCTTCAGGAATGCCTTCCACAAGATGTGATATCCATTCAAATGTACAACATGACTGTAATTTGGTAGCTCAACAGACAAGGGTGAAGCAGATCTTACCCTTTGTTAGGAAGCTATGAGGATTTGACAATGGGTGATAGCCTCCCACTGTTTTCTGGTAGCAACATATATCCTGGGGGTACTCTGTCAGTTGTCTTGTGGGCAGGCTCGGCATAGATCTCCTAACACCTTTATGAGTGGTTCCTCAATCCAGTGACAGTCAAGTAGATTTTCCGTCACTGGGACAATCCCTACAGTGATTTTTTGGCAACCCTTACAACACCAAAAGCAGCAGCTATTTGCAATGATTTCTCCCTGTGTGACAACCACCATTAGATGTTTTACCTCAGTATTGACCACCCCCCCGTACTCCTTTATGATTATCCATCCATTCCCCTGATGTCCAGATTTCTGCAGAAAGCATTGAGTTGCAAGGCAGCAGTTACCCTTATAGGCCCCTTTTGGCCCATGTAGATTTGATTTTCCCTTCTAAGGCCTCACTTGAGGGAGCCTCAGTGGCTTCGGGATCTGATCGCTCATCCTTCCAGGGAGTCTCACCCTGACCTACACACTTTGAAACCAGTCTTGGTTTCTGCAATGCCATTGATGGCTAAAGATAATTCTGTTCCCATTGAAGTGGTCAGAATTTTAACAGCTTCTCAGAAAGATTCCACTTGAAAAGATCTATCATAGCAAGTGGGAAATTTTTGATTCTTGGGTAGGCCCACAAAACATTGACCCTTTCTTCGCCCCTATATCAGACACCCTTCTCTTTCTTTCATCTCATTTCATTTTATGCTCTTTTTTACAGTATTAAGTTCCAGTTGGCAGCAATTTCTAGCTCTTACATTGGGTTTCAGGAACATTTTCTAGCTTCACGCAAACTAAAAAAAGGAAGCTTTTCATTAATGCCACCAGTTAGAGATTTGGTTCCTCCTTGGGACCTGAATTTTATAATTGGAAACTCTTACAAAAACCACCTTTTGAACCAGCATCTTTGACAGAACTTAATTTTGGAATTCCACGCTCTGTTCTCCTCTCCTTCTTATTTAATTTTCCATTAGGACAGAGTATCTCTGAAGACATATCCTTCCTTTATTCCCAAAGTGGCTTCTGAGTCAAATATTTTTTAACTCATCCACCTACCAGTTTTCTTTCAAAACAATGGAAACAATGGAACCAAACTATGAAAACAAATACTGCTTACTTTGGTTACATACCGAGAACTGCAATTTTGCATTCACAGAGAAGAATCATTCAGAAAAGAAGACGAGCTGTTTGGTTCATTTGTTGCAAATAAATCTGGAAAAAAAAGGTGTCTGAGGTTTCACTTTCAAAGTAGTTATCAGAATGCATCCCATTCATTTATGGATTTTTAACAGCAAACCTCTTTCTGTAAACCAAATGCTCATTCTACTTGAGCCATGGCAGCTTTTACTGACTTTTTCAGAGCCCATTCACTAGACACTATTTTTGAGGCTGCTACCTGATCATCCCTGCATACTTTTATCAAATATTATAACTTAGATTGTACCTCCAGGTTGACAGTATCCTTTGGTGCTACCATCCTGAAGGGTAACATGTCATGAGGTCACCCGGGGTATTCGTAGCTAGGGATTTTGATCCACATGCTGGATCGGACAGACTGAATGAATAGGATGCAAAAGTTATGTACTTAGCATAATGATAGATGTTAAGTTGTCTCTCTCGCCTTCATTCTTGCTGGTTGGGTTTGGAGCCGATCTTTGGCTCCGACTCAGCCATTTTCTAAAGCTTGAGATCTATTTACTGGCTCGAGGCCTCCCTATATCCCACAATGCCTGGCGCTAGATCCCCAGATCTCGTTTGCCACTTCAGCAACGAGGTTGCGCTTTACTGGCTCAGGTCGTATTCATCTTTTTGTGATAATTAGTTGTTAAATTTTAGTATATTATTCAAGCTTTTTTTGTTTTAAGTAGTGTAGTACAGTTAGATTAGTTGTAGTACCTGTGTTTTCTGCCTTCTAGGAAACTCGTTTTGCTTAGAGTTTCTCCCCTCCCCCCATCTCACTAAAGTAGGCCGTTGAAATTAGAGGCTATCCCCTTCCCTTTTTTCCAGTAGGAAGTAGTGTTTAGCCATTGTAGTTAAAGATAAATTTCTTTTTATTTTTGCTAGTATTGTTACTCTCTTTAATTTTTTGTGTGAAGGTGCGGGACTAGTGTGTGTGTGTGTGTGTGTGTTTATTTACACTAGTCTAATATACTTCAGTTGGCATCCCTTTTTCTTTAGCATGTCAAAGGATACCAAGGTATCAGGGTTCAAGAAGTGTGACTCGTGCTGTCAGAAAATGTCTCTGACAGATGGTCACACTTCTTGTGTTTATTGTTTGGGTGCCCTACACCTGCAGGGCTCTTGCTCGGTATGTCATGCCTTTAGTCCGAGAGTCCTGCAGGAGCGTAGGAACAAGTTGATTCTCAGGGGGTTACTTAAACCCAAGGGGTCTCCGGTGAAGTCTCAGCCAGCGAAAACCCCTAAGCCCGCCAAGCCGTCGGCTCCCAGTATGGAGCCGTCGCCAGGTGGAGCGTCTGCTTCCATTTCGGTTCCAGCTGGAACCAAAGTATCTAAATCTCACTCGGCTCCGACCTTGGTGTCAGAACCATCAGGGAGCCGTAAGTGATCTAGGTCACCATCCCTAGAGTTGATTCGCTCGGCTCTGGGGTCACCCTTACTACAATCTGAACGGAGCCATCGGCCCCACTCTTCTCAGTCCTTGAGGCTATCCAATCATGACTTGGAGAGTGTGGTTAGTAGACTCCTCAAATCGCAAGCCCTGGCTAAAATGTTAACTAGCCCTCCTCATCAGGCTGTGGCTGTTCCTGTTTCTGAAGTAGTTCCTCCTCCGACTCCTTCTGCCAGTTTGGAGCCGGAGTTTGTTGGGGCTCGGATCTTGGAAATGTCGGCGCCGATGCTTCCCCTTTTGGCTACGTCGTCTGCTCCAATTTCTTCAGTGGTTCCGCCCTTGGAGGGATCTGGGCGCCGAGACTCCCTCGTCGGCTCTGAGGGGGTGAGTGGCATCGGACCCTTGTCCGACCCCGTTCTCCCTCTCGGAGCCTTGGCGCAGGTAATCTTGGCTCCTACATCGGCCTCAGAGCCGTCCCTTTCAGTGCTGGGGAGGATTCCTGTCTCTTTGGAGCAGGTATCCTCTTCTCTGCCGGACAGAGGCGCCTTTGCGGTCATGAGGAGCGTGCTGACTTCCAAGTCTGCACCTTGATCAGCCCCTTCAGCTCCTCCCCCCAGGGTGCCTGCTTCGGTCTCTGCCCCTCCTCCAGACCCCAAGCGAGGGGATCAAACACTCCAGGTCACCCCACTGGGTGTATCTTCCTCTTCCGAGGCCTCCCCTGAGATTTCAGAGGAGCCCCCTTGTAAGAGGAAATGTATGAGGAAACATGTTTACTCTCCCGAGTCTGTCACGTCAGATACCGACTTGGAGGATTTGGAAGGGTCCCCAAGATCCCCCTCTGAAGATGTCTCTTTCTCAGACTTCCTTGAGATCCTTAGGCAGAGGGGGAACTGGACTGCCCTTAACCCTTCTGAGGATGAGTCGGTATTTCTGGATGCGTTTGGTTCTCGCCCCTCCACCTCCTGGGTGTCTCCACCTTTTGATCCATTGATGGAAGTAGTGGCTCGGAAGGCGTGGTCACCCCGGACACAATGGAACCAACCCCCCGCAGGCCCACTAAGTTTATTATGGCCCCTCAAGATAAACAGTTTTTGACAAAGGGTGTCCCCGTTGATGCCATGGTGGTAGCAGCGGCCACGAAAAAGGAGTTGGCTGACACTTCTGTACCTGTCCATCCCCCTAATAAAGAGTCTAGGACGATGGACAGATACGGGAAGTGGATGTTTTCTTCAGCGACCTTCTCCATGCGGTCGCTGAATTACTTGTGCCACTTCAACCGCATCCAGAGGGATCTCCTCAAGGAGCTAGGTGATACCCTTCAAGATCCATCAGCTGCGGGGGCTGAAGACAAGATTAACTCCCAGCTGGCAACTCTTAATCCTATCGTCAATGCCTCCATGCGGCTCATTTCATATGTGGCTGATGGGGCGAGTAGGGCCGCAGGCACAGGCGTGGCTTTGAAAAGACATGCCTGAATGCTGTTATGTAACTTTGCTGATCCCTTCAAGGCATCTTTCACTAATACCCCTTTTGATGGTTTGGCTCTGTTCGGACCTCAAGTGAAAGATACCCTTACCAGGTGTGAGCAGGAAGGCAAGACTCTCTCTGCCGTGGGAGTCCGTTTTTCCACTCCCTCTAGACCATACCCTAAAGGTCAGAAGAGTGGAAATATGTGGTTCCGTAAACCCCAGGGAGCCGTGCCTGACACACGTGGTGAGCTTCCCTCCAGAGGCAGAGGAGGGAACAACAATAGACACCACCTGCGAGGCAGAGGGGGTCCGCAGAATCAGGGCAGCAGAGAATCTTTCTCTGACAAGCCCTTCCAGCACCCCTGAGGGGCTGCCCAGCTGTCCGCCTTCGGAGGCAGTTGGGGGAAGGTTGTCTCTGCACCCAGAAGCCTGGCGTCTCATCACATGAGACAGATGGGTACGGTCTATCATATCCAGAGGTTACAAAATCCCTTTTGTCCACACCCCC
This sequence comes from Protopterus annectens, assembly GCF_019279795.1. Taxonomy (NCBI): domain Eukaryota; kingdom Metazoa; phylum Chordata; order Ceratodontiformes; family Protopteridae; genus Protopterus; species Protopterus annectens. Next base: position 650,057,145 of record NC_056743.1, read on the forward strand.
TTAAAATCAAACAATCCCATCCCAGATGTTCCACCTGGTCTAAGGGAACATGCAGTACAAGAAATTTCAAAACTGCTAAAAAAACGGGCCATCCAACAAGTCCCAGCAGACCAGCAAGGATCCGGAATTTACTCAAAGTTCTTTTTGGTACCAAAAAAGACAGGGGATTGGAGACCCATTTTGGATCTCAGCAGGCTAAACAAGTCTGTTCAAAGAACGAAGTTCTGGATGGTCACGGTTCAGTCCATTCTACCCTTTTTGGGTCAGGACAATTGGATGTGCTCCATAGATCTTCAGGATGCGTACTACCATATGAAAATGGACAGGCAGTCCAGAAGGTTTCTCCGCTTCTGGCTGGGAGCCAGCCATTACCAGTTCAGAGCCCTGCCCTTTGGTCTCACCACAGCCCCCAGGGTGTTCACCAAATGCATGGCAGTGGTTACCACTCACCTGAGATGGCAAGGATTCCAGGTGTTTCCATATCTAGATGACTGGCTCCTTACTGCTACCACCAGACATCAATTGCTGAGAGCCAGGGACTATACCATCCAAACATGCTCCAACCTAGGTATCTGAATAAATTTCAAAAAGTCTGCATTGTCGTCTTGTCAGTCTTTAACCTTTATAGGCGCAAGATTAAATATGAAAGATCTGTCTGCAAGACTTCCAATAGACAGAGTGGCAGACATTTGCTGACACGTACAGGTATTATTAGGATGCAGAAAGATTCAGGCCAGATTCGTCCTAAAAATCTTGGGTCTCATGGCAGCAGCGATCATATTAGTTCCCCTGGCTCGTTTTCACATGAGGATTCTCCAGTGGATGCTTTTCACCCAATGGTCCTTTCAACAACTTCCTATGTCTCACAAGATAATAATCACGCAGTCATGCAAAGACCACTTGGCTTGATGGATGGTCTCCTCATCAGTACCCCAGGGCAGACCATTTTTCCTTCCTCCTCCAGTTGCCACGGTGACCACAGATGCCTCCCTGATTGGGTGGGGGGGCATTTTCAGGGCAGGACGGTCCAGAGCATCTGGCAACCCCACGAGTACCACTTGCACATAAATGTCTTGGAGATGAGGGCGGTGCTTTAGCGTTGCAAGCTCTTCAGAACTCTCTACCCACTGGGACCATTGCAATTCAGACAGACAATATGTCTGTAGTGTGGTACATCAACAAGCAGGGCGGAACCAAGTCCTATCCCTTATGTCGAGAAGCACTCAGACTATGGCAGCGGGCGATCTCCTCTCAACGGTTTCTGACAGCAACGCACATCCCTGGGAAGTCCAACGTCATAGCGGACAAGCTAAGCAGAGCTATTCTCATGCCTCATGAGTGGTCTCTCAATCGGACAGTAGCAGACAAAATCTTCCGCAAATGGGGTCAGCCTTGCTGCGACCTTTTCGCAACTCCTCTCAACAGCAAGTGCAACAGTTTCTTCACTCTCTTCCTTCTTCCCGGACACTCCCCCAGAGATGATCTAGTTCACGATTGGCCCCAGGGACTTCTGTATGCATTCCCACTCTTTCCTCTAATTCCCAAACTAATTCAGAAAGCTACTGTGCTGGGTTTCAGGATGATCCTCATTGCCCCCTACTGGCCTCGACAAATCTGGTTCCCGTTCCTGCATCGTCACCTTCTAGAGCAGCCTTGAAATCTGGACCCAGTTCCAGACCTCCTGATCCATCAGTCGGGCAGGCTGCATCAATCTCTTCAGTCTCTCAACCTCACTGCTTGGTTGCTCCACTTCCAACATTAGCCAGGCTTCCCAGTATTTCCCATTCTGTGCGTGAGATTATCCTTTCTTCGCACAAACCTACAACCAGGAAGACTTATGCTAGTAAGTGGAAACGTTTCTCTTTCTGGGCAGAGGCTAGAACTATAGATCCTTTTACGGCCCCTGTCCATAATGTTCTAGACTTTTTAGCAGAATTTTTTCAAGTGGGCTCATCTTCTGCCACCATTAGAGTTCAATTAGCGGCAATCTCAAATTTCCATACGGGTCTGTCAGAAACCAGCATCATGTCCCATAAGCTTTGCAAAGCTTTTCTTAAAGGAACAATTTTGCTCAGGCCTCCAGTGAGAGATCCCCCGCCTCCGTGGGACTTGAATTTGATCCTAGCTTCCTTGATACTGCCTCCTTTTGAACCGGCAGCTTCCTGTTCTTTGAAATTGCTTTCTTTGAAAACCCTCTTTTTGGTGGCCATTACTTCAGCGAGGAGAGTTTCTGAACTTCAAGCCCTATGTGTTCGTCCTCCTTACCTAATTTTCCATAAGGATAGGGTTTCACTCAGGACTAATACTTCATTCATTCCTAAGGTCCCCTCCGAAAATAATTTGAATCAATCCATTGATTTTCCAGTTTTTTTTCCAAATTATTCCAACAAAGCTGAACACAAATTACACCAGTTGGATGTTCATAGGCAATTACGTTTCTATTTGCATAGGACTGAGCAAATAAGGAAATCAGACCAACTCTTCCTGTCCTATGCGAAGGGTAAGCATGGTCGACCAGTGTCTAAAGTAACCTTATCCAGGTGGTTGTCCTCTATTATTACCCTTATTTATCAGTTGAGGAATAAAGAACTCCCTGCTAAACCTAAAGGCCACTCTACTAGCGCTTTAGCTATGTCGGTAGCCTTTCAAGCAAGACTACCAATGGAAGCCATTTGTGCAGCGGCCACATGGGCCACCCCTCATACCTTCATGTCACATTATAAATTGGATGTGGCCTCTAGGAGTAGAGCTGATTTTGGTTCCACTGTGCTCAAGAGTCTGTTCCGATGAGCCACCCAGGACTAAGGTGCTAGGGACGCTGTCCCAACCAGCAAGAATGAAGGCGAGAGAGACAACTTAACATTAAGAAGTTATGTACCTACCATAATGTTCCATGCTAGTTGTCTTCTTCTTGCCTTCTTTCTTGCGTCCCACCCTCCATCCCCCTAGCCTAGATAGACCGAGAAGAGTCCTCCTACTAGTCTTGTCACTGGCTGAGTCTTACCCGATTTATGTCCTCTATCTTTTCTTTAGCCCTATAGCTGAAGTCTTGCTATTGGGACATTTTTCCTCTTGTATTGTTATGGTGTTAGGTCTTTCAAACGAGATCTGGGGATCTAGCGCCAGGCATTGTGGGATATAGGGAGGCCTCGAGCCAGTAAATAGCTCTCGAGCTTTAGAAAATGTCCGAGTCGGAGCTGAAGATCGGCTCTGAACCCAACCAGCAAGAACGAAGGCGAGAAGAAGACAACTAACATGGAACGTTATGGTAGGTACATAACTTCTTAATCTTTCATTCCAATCTGTTCTGATAGAACAACTCACCCACCTTTCTCCCTTCCCTATTCTGTGAGGTCTGAAGGATACTCCCGTTAGAGTCTTTTGGGACCTTGTCAGTGCAGATTGGTTTTGCCTAGGTCTTAAGGCATCCAGCAAAATCTGAGATAACTAGGGGGAAAGGTGCTTTATGGAAAGGAAAATTCTTAAAGTAATCAAGGCTGGAACTCGGATGCTGCCAAGTCAGATACAAAACGTGGCACAAGGTCCCACATGTCATATCAGATGGGCTGGAATGAAAGGATCTATCATTAGGGTAAGCATATAAATTCTATTTATTTTTTCTTATTTTTATCTTTGTTTAATTTCTGATTCCATTTTCTTTTATTTGCTACTTTAGTGTTAGCATTGTTATGGACACCTAGATTTTATTTATTTTATTTTGTTTATATTGCTTTTATCTTGCTTTTGTTTACTGAATTTGTCCATCTGGGTTCAGAGTTCAGTCAAAAATCCCTTTACAGTGGAGGCCCAGAGAGAAAAGCTCCGACATATTACAAACATTTCAAACAGGCATTCAGTAATATACATGAACTGACATTAAGTAATATACATTAACAATTACACATTCATTTACTAATTAGATTACACTCATATGAAATAAAGCAACTATTACAGTATAAAAGATACTTATGCATTTGTAGATGTTAAATATTGAACATTTGAAGAAGTATATCAGTGGGTTTGCCAAATAAATAATGGATCATATGATTAATTTAAAAGAAATGGATGCGAGGGAAGGCAGAAAATATTAATCTTGTAGTTGAGATGGAGTATAAAGCAGTCGTATGTGTGTGTGTGTGTGTGTGTGTGTGTGTGTGTCTGTCATAAGGATCTGATGTTATCCATTTCATTATTCCTTATAATTGTGCCTTGGATCTGACGTTGTATCCAATGTGGCACTTCACAGACATAGATTTGAGGCTCAAGCTCCTCCCTCTCCCCATAATCCTGTTCTGCACTCTAACCCCCAGACCTTGTTTGCCATGTTTATGCATGGACATGATTCCAGGCTCAGAGCTGCTTTACTGTTTTTTTTTTGTTTTGTTTTTTCACTTGAGGTTTTTTTCAGATAAGTGATTTATTTTCATTTATTAGCTTTAAATAGCTCCCTTGTCATTATCCTCCTTTTCCTTTCTAGCAGTTGTTGGCATTAACTGAGATTTTAATGAAATTTGTATAGACTTGTTCTTAGTTATTTAGTATGTAGGTGTCACAAGTATTTGTTTTTGGTGCTGTTCGTTTAAGAGAGGGTAATGTTGGATTGGTTTATTGCCACCATATGACATAGAGTAAAAATTGTTAAAACAGACAATTTATTCATTGTATTTTATTTTGAAGAAGTTTGCACTTTGTTGCAAACGAAAAGCGCTTCAATAAATCTTGGATTGCAGTCTTGGCTATGACCGTTTCTTTTTATTTTCATTAATATGAATAGTAATCCCCCTCCTTTCCTTAGTTGGTGCTTGGCATCTTTTTTGAATTATAGCTGTCAGGCTTAACCGTATTTCTAGAGTTGTGTGGATTTTTTTTTTTTTAGTTTTTCCTTGGTTTGCTTAATGTAAGTTTTCTTTTTTGGCTTTTTTTGTGTGTGTGTGTGTGTGTGTGTTTGCTGTGTGTTAGACTAGGTATATCTGAGAAGGACAAACCTATGGGTTTTAAAAGTTGCTGTTCTTGTGGGCATAAGATGCCAAATTCTGACATCCACAAGAAGTGTATTTATTGCTTGGGTGCCGATCACATCAGTGCTGATTGCCCAGTATGTGTGGCATTCAACACTTAAGTGCTGGTGGACCGGCAAAACAAATTATTGCTTAAAAGTATGGCTCACAGGGGGTCCCTTTGTGTCTGGTTCCCCTTCTTCTTCCTCCTCTGGCCTTAAGGAGCCTAAAAGGAAATCCCCATCTGTTTTCCCTGGTGTTTCTTCTTCTGTGACTCAAAACAGGCCAGTGTTTCAGATCACAGATCTCCGGATCCGAATTTTCCTCTGGCTGTCTCTGATCCGGTGCTAGATTCTGAGGTCTCTTTGGATCGGAGGCCGTCGGATCCTGTTGCAATTTGACCCCTTTCAGATCCATCTGCTCCTAAGGATCCAAAGAGGGCAGTCCAGCAGGTGTCAGAGCTGACAGGTTTGTTGGATCTGCTATTACCTTTTGAAGGCTCCCCTTCAGGATTCACCAAGGATCTGAAGCATTTGGCTCCTAGGCATCAGAGCTGATCTTCAGATCAGGAGCATCATATTTTTACTTCAGGGTCCAGGCTTGCTGCCCCAGCTAAATCCACTCATTCTTTGACTTCCTCTAGATCCTCTAGGAGTCTTTTGCCCAGTGATATGGACAGGATGATGAGTTTTGTCAGAGCCCAGATGAAGAATAGGCCTTGTGGCATCATCACCCCACTCAGGCTCGGCGAGATCCCCAGCCCCAAGGTTGCTGTGTCTTCTTCCGATTCTCCCAATTTCTGAACTCTAGGACTTGATTCACCCATGGGAGGTGTCAATGGGTATGTCCCTGACCAGTTTGATTATGTTGCCATCGAATCAGAGTGGGCCTCGACTCTGAGAAGTTGGATCCGGGTCCTTGGGGAAGGAATCAGGTCCGGAATTGTCGGATTGCTCCCCTAGGGAGGGAATCTCCTTGAGTCCATTGGCCTTTCGGGTGGTAGAGCGAACTTTCACCAGGTATGGGGGCAGCATTTTCCCCCTTACCAGGAATTTCCCAGCCTGTCACCTTTCTGAGCCATGAGCCCATCGATCCTGTCCAGGGTCAGTCCTCCCGAAATAGCGTTCAGATGGCATCTAAACCCTAGGGGGGTACCCCTTCTGAGTCCTTCCCTGAGCCCCACACAGAGGAGGTGCCATGGAAGAGAAAGTACAAAGAGGAGGCATTTGGACTCCCCCCATGGAGTCCCTCATGGAAGACACAAATTTTGAAGAAGGGGACAGGTCTCCACCTGACGATGTCTCTTTTGGAGGCATTCTGGAGCTGCTAAAACATAAAGGTGGTTGGTCTTCCCAATCCCTGTCTTTGGAGGAATCTGTGTTCCTGAAGGTTTTTGGGATGGGCCCATCTACTTCCTGGGTTTGTGCCCCCCCCCCCATGGATGAACTCATCAATTTTATTTCTTGCAAGGCACGGAAGGAACCTGACACTATGGAACCGGTTCCCAAGAAGGCTGACAAGTTCTTGAGCCCTCCTAACAGGATGTTTTGGAGCAAAGGCATTCCAGTTGTTGCCATTGTGGTTGCCGCAGCCACCAAGAAGGAGCTGGCTCAATAGAGCTCCAACAGCCATCCTCCTGAACATGGAGTCTTGGGCGATAGATTGTGTGTCTACACCTCAGCCTCATTTGATTTGAGGGCTCTTAACCATCTATTCCACTTTACCCGACTCCAAAGAGACCTGGTTACTGAATTAACCAAGTCTCTTTCAGAGCTGATGTCTGCGGAGGACCTTAAGAAGAAGTTTTTTCCCCAGCTCACTACTCTGTTGTCCCTTGCTAACTTCTTGTTGAGGTTAATCTCTAATGGTGCTGAGGGTACCTCTCAAGTGGCCGGTGCATGCATTGCTTTGAGGCATCATGCTTGGATGCAGTTGTGCAGGTTTGCTTAACCCTTTAAGGCATCTTTCACTAATTCCCCCTTTGATGGTTCCTCGCATTTTGGGCCATCAGTCAAGGAAGCTATGACCCACAATGAGCAGGAAGGGAAGATGCTGTTGGCAATAGGGATCAAGTTTTCTACCCCCCAAAGATCTGTCTCAAAAATTAACAGGGATATAAGAAACTTTGGTTCTGAAAGTTGCAGAGTTCCTTCCAAGATACTCCAGAGGTTTCCTCTTCCAGAGGCAGGGAAAGAGGGTCCAATGGTTGACGTCACCCTAGAGTCAGAGGGGGTCCACAGAAATAGGCCTTCCAAGAACCTTTCTCTGAGACGCCCTTTCAGTGTCCCTGAGGTGTTGCCCAACTGTCCTGGAGACAGTCGGGGGTTGTTTTTTCTTTCACCCAAACGCCTGAATGGCCATAACAGATGATCGATGGGTGCTCAATATTATATCCAGGGGTTATTGAATTCCCTTTTCCCAACCTCCTCCAGGTCCCAAGAAATTTATCCCCAACATGCCTCCCAGTCAGCGAGAACTGGCCCAAAGAGAAGTTGTAAAGCTTCTAGAAAAGAGATCTATCCAAGAGGCCAAAGAGAGTCCGGAACTTATTCTCGTTTTTTTGGTGCCAAAAAAGATCAGGGACCTGTGTCCGATTTTGGATCTCAACAATTTAAACCTCTTTGCGAAGAAGTTGAAGTTCTGGATGGTCACTGTCCAGTCCATCCTACAGCTTTTGAGCAAGTATGAGTGGATGTGCTCCATAGACCTCCAAGATGCCTACTGTCACATCAAGATAGACAGACGGTCCAGGAAGAATCTGCACTTTCGGCTGGGAGTCAAACATTTTTAATTCAGAGCCCTGCCCTTTGGGCTCATCACAACCCCTGGGTGTTTACTAAATGCTTGGCAGTGGTAGCAGCTCACTTGAGACTGCAGGAACTCCAGGTCTTTCTGTACCTAGATGATTGGCTCCTCATGGCTCCCACAAGGCATCGACTAATGTTAGTGACACGTTACCTTCTAGAGACCGTCCATAAGTTGGGCATCATAGTCAGTTGAAGCCAAGTCGTAACTGACTCCTGTGCAAAGTTTAGAATTCATAGGAACCTAGCTCAACACAGTGAGAAAGATTGCAGCTTTGCCCTGTCAGAGAGTAGATTTGTTCAGGCAACAGGTCAAGATGATTCTGGAGGTCCCATTGCCCCGGGTGCATCTCGTTATCAAGGTTCTGGGGTCAATGTCAGTGGCTGTCCTTCTTGTTCCAATGGCCAGATATTACCTGCAAGTATTACAGTGGACACTAACAGTCCAATGATATACTCGTTATCATCCCATGTCTATGCTGATACAACTGACACCCATTTGCAGGTGACATTTTCAGTGGTGGCTTCTTTCAGAGGATGTGTTCTGAGGTGGACCCTTTTCTTTTCCCCTTCCCACAGCCACAGTAACCAGGGGGTGAGGGGGGCATTTTCAGGGCAGAATGGTCCAAAGCATGTGGTCCCCTACAGAGATGAAGTTGCACATAAACATCCTAGAGATGAGAGCAGTCCTCCTGACCTTGCAAGCCTTTCAGGATTGTCTCCCTCTGGGGACAATCACAGTTCATACAGACAGGTTGGTTGTCTGGTACATCAGCAAACAGGGGGGAAACATTCTTATCCACTATGCAGAGAGGCCATGAGAGTATGGGAATCAGCAATCTTTTCTGGTCACTTTCTTCTTGCAACGCACATAGCCCATATAATCCAACATGTTGACAAACAAGACTCAGCAGGTCCACCTTGAGCCCACACAAGTGGTCCCTCAACCCATTAGTGGCATCACAGATATTCAGCCAATGGGACCCGCCTTGCTGCTACCACTTCACATCTCCAATAAACAACAAATGCAGCAGGTACTTTTCTCTGATTCCCCCAGAGGGGCAGTCCCCGAGGGATTCTGTAGTCCACAATTGGCCTACTGGTCTCCTTTATGCATATCCACTGATCCCCAAAGTGCTGCAGAAAACCCACAGACTGAAGTGTTCCTTGATCCTCATCGCCCCTTTCTGGCCTTGTCAGGCATGGTTTCCCTTCCTACTGTCTCAACTGAAGTATACTCTACAGATACTAGATCCGACTCTGGATTTCATCACTCTTCCCTCAGAGTTGCATACACCAAACTTTTGATCCCTTCATCTAACTGCATGATTTCTCCATTTCCCATGATATCAAGAGAGCCCAGGCTTGCTTCCTCTGTTAAGAAAATTATTCTGGCCTCCCACAAACCGTTGACTCAAAAACTTGACAACAATAAGTGGAAACGTTTTTCCTTTTGGGCTGCTGAAAGAAATCTTGACCCCTTCTCTGCTCTTTCAGATATCCTTCTGTCCCTATCATCCCTTTATCAAGAAGGGGCAGGTTTCTCCACCGTAAAGCTGCAGATGGTGGCCATTTCCAAGTTTCACGTTAATAGAGAACCTACTTTTTCCTTGAGACTATGCAAGGCCTTCATGAAAGGTGTTTTTCTCCTTAGGGCTTCTGACAAAGATCCTTCTACCCTATGGGATTTCACTGTGATATTGCAGTCTCTCACTCAGAGCCCATTTGCACTGGCTTATTCCTTGATATTAAGTTTGTGTCCTGGAAAACAGCATTTCTGGTGGCCATAACTTCGACTAGGAGGGTATTGGAGTTGCAGGCTTTGTTGTCCAAACCTCCATATATAATTTTTCAGAAGGGCAGAGTGGTCTTGAGAACTAAACCTTCCTTCATGCCCAAGGTAGCCACTGAAAACAATATCAACCAGGCTATTCAGCTACTGTTTTTTTTCCAAATCATTCCAACAAAGGTGAATATCTTCTACATACTCTGGAAGTACATAGACAGTTGCATTTTTACTTGCACAGGACTAAACCTTTCAGGAAATCTGAGCAGCTGTTTGTAACAATCTTGCTGAACAGATGTGGTCAGGCAGTCTCTAAGGTGACAATTTCCAGATGGATTTCAAACTGTATTTCCACCATTTATTCTCTCAGGAGCCTGCCGTTACCTTGTCTGCCTAGGGCTCACTCTCTTAGGTCGGTTGCTAACTCGTCAGCCTTCTCTGTGAGGGTGTCTGTAGATGATATTTGTGCTGGGGCACTTGGTCCACCCTTCACACCTTCATTTCTCATTATAAATCTGATATTGTTTCCAGAAACAGAGCATCTTTTGATTCCATGGTGTGCAGGCACGTCCAGACATAGGGCCACCAGGATACAATTGTAGTTAGGGATTCTGACCCAGTCGTGAGAAATAATGAAATGGATAACATCAGATCAATAGTTATGTATTTATCATAAGTTGGCATCTGTGTTATCCTGTTTCATTATTCTTCACTTCCTGCCCACCTTCCCCCAGCTGTGTTCTACGGAAGATCTGAGGAAGCTGGAGTCTTTGGCTCCTGGGCTATGTTTCCATTATTCAAAGGTTCACGTACTTCTTTCTGGGCTTCCTGCAGCAAACTGTACCTGAAGGGTAAAGTGCAGAAGGGGATTATGGGAGAGGGAGGAGCTTAAGCCTTAAATCTATGCCTGTGAAGTGTCGGATCAGGTCTGACTTGGATCCAAGACCCAGTCGTGAGGAATAATGAAAGGATAACACAGATGCCAAGTTATGTTAAGTACAAAACTCTTGTTATATAAGAACTATAGAGGTAAGGGGGAGAACAGTGTCAAGTGTACAGCTCAAATGGTATAGTGGTACATTGCTCTGACTATAGTGTACAGGATCCTGGGTTCGAGACTTGACAGGGCTGATTATTTACCAGGAATTATTGATAAACTCATCAAACAAGGCATCAACCCCTATATCACTAGGTGGGTTGCAAATTGGCTCACAGATAGAACACACAGTGTGAAAGTTGTAGTCTCCAAGTCAGAATGCTTACCAGTCACACGTGGAGTCCCACAGGGATTGGTCCTGGGTCCTCTCCTGTTCAGCATCTACTTCTAAGAAGTCCAGGCCAACACAAAGGAACTCTGGCTGACCAGGTTTACAGACAACTGCAAGCTGGGAGCCATTATTAACTCCCCAAGTGATGCAGACATCCTACAGAAAGTCCTCACTGAGACCTGTGACTGTTGTTGAAACTATGGCCTTAAGTTTAATGCCAAAAAATGTTGTCATCCCATTTGGTAAAAACTCAGCTCCCACTAATTACCACATCGATGGAAGCCCACTGAACACTGAAGGCGTTATAAGAGATCTGGGGACACAGGTTGGCAGCAACCTCTCCTTCAACCACCATTGCCACTGTGGTCAGAAATTCCTTCTGTGTGGGACATCTCATTACCAAGGGTTTTGCATCCAGGAATAAAGAGGTCATCGTCTCTCTCTACTCTTCCTTCATCAGACCAATCACTGAGTATAATGCCCCATTTGGTATGTACCTCACTAGACACCTGCAACAGCTGGAGAGGCCACAGAAGTACCTCACGAAGAGGATCCTAGGCATTAAACACATGTCCTACATGGACAGACTCAAAAGACTCCAGCTATTCTCTGTTTCATCTCGCCTACTTAGAGGCAATCTTTGCCTGACTTACAAAGCTATGTCTGACCCAGCTCTGTTAGAAATGCTACAGCTAAAGAAATCCCAATCCCTCTGCACCACATGCTTCAGAGACCTCAACCTCATTACCACAATCAACAGAACATGCTGGATGGACAGGTTCCTCACCCAGAGACTGCCCATGATCTGGAATAGACTTCCCATGCATGTCAAGCAGAGCACCACACTGCCCCTCTTCAAGAGAAATCTTGATGAGTGAATGGGTGAAAGTTCACCCCGGGGATCACTCCAGTGGCTCTACTTGATAGAGGTACTGGGAACTAACGTCAGGTGGCACGATGCCAGGGCACTTCTATGGGCTAGGCTTGTAAAGGCTCCAGGGCCGTTAGCCTAGTATACACCTATGACCCTATGAACAAAATTATGTATGTTGGATAATGTTAGTAAAAGTATTCAGGTATTGGTAGAGACTGGTTGTGGGGCATAGCATTCTGAATGAAGAGAAATTGTTTAGGGATAATTACAAGCTTAAGTCGACAGTGGCATTTATCCTGGAGATAGACAGGAGCAGATCCAGCTGTTATGGTCATAAAAAAAAAAAGTTGAAGTTGTTTAAAGTGGAGGAATGGATTGTGGCCAGGCCTTTTTGGAGTCAACTCACTTGACTCCTGTGATAAAGTTGGTGATGGCTGATGGATATTCTCCAAAGCATAAAAAGAACCACAGAAATATTGTATTGAAAAACAGTAACAAAACTCTTCAGGTCTTCAACATAGAGGTTGAACTGGATGATGTAGAACAATGTGGTCATTCATATGAGGTAGTTTCATTGTTGTATGTCAAAGAGTTTGAAGAAAAGTCTCCAGTTGAACTAGTCAAGATCGTGTTAGCTAGACTTCTGTTACTGATTTATGGGTCTCTTGAATCATGGCTTAAACCATCCAAGTTTTGCAGGCCACCCGAGGGTGTGGGTCCTGCTTATCCACCCTCTTCCTCCTTGCTGTGAGGAGAAAAGGGACAAATGTAAAAAAATGCCAACTGGATAGACTGTTAGGAGGCTAGAGAACCTAAAAAAAATTTCTGCTGATTTGACTCACTTGGAGCCTTGAAAGGAATGGTAAAATAATCCTGTGCTGATGGCTGCTTGACTTTTCTTACTAAAGAGCAGAGACCATTTATAAGTTGAAGTCCAGATTCTTTATTAATGATAATGGATGACTGCTTGTTTATACTTACTGCCTACCATGCTACTCTCTCACTTTATTCACACTCACCCACTACCAGCCATCCTACCTATACTCAGGCTAAACCCTTTATACCTATTTCCTCATATTTATTTAATGCCCAACCTATTCACATTTTCAAATACAAAACTTCTAACCATTCAGTTCACTTTGATATAAGCTGGAATAAATTCATATACTTTATAAAAAAAAAATAATAATCCCAATCCATTGTTATCTAAAATCACTTTTTATGATGACATTCATCAAAACCACGGCTTCTCATCCTCATCCTCATCCATTCCATCCCCCTCTACCCATAACTCCTGTACACTGACAAAACTTCTCCTTACCTCCATTAATTTTTGTAGTATTCTAAACAAAGTTGCAGACCTTCAAGCTTGGTTTCTTCAATACTCACCAGATAGTACTGCCATTACTGAAACATGGCTAAAACCCATATAAAAGATTCTAAAATTTTGTCTCCTGCCTATGATATAATTCAGTGCAACAGACTACACAAAAAGGGGGATGCATTGTAATTGTATGTAAATAACTGTCGAACATTCTCCCTCCTTAAAACTAACATACCAACCTTCCAAAATGCAGAACTTCTTATCTGTTTTCTCAATGTTAATGAATGTATGAAGTTATGTATAGTTACCCTGTATATATCACCAGGTAATGATAATAGCTTATTAGAAGAAATTATTTGCTGGATAACTACAAATATTACTATTGAAACCAATGTTTTATGAGACAGTAACATTGAATGGTTATCTGTGAAAGCTAACATTTAAAATACTAGTCTTAACTTGTATGGGTTCAAACAGCTAATCTCTTCTCCTAGTCGACTCAAGAAAGCATCAATAGAGAAATCACCCACCAGCTAAAAAACATCAATATAGAACTACCTCCAATCTTTCTTTCATCCTGATGTACTCAATAATTTACTAAAGTCCTTTAACTGGTCTCAGTTCAAAACCCTAACCCTAGATGAAGCCATCAATATATTCATGAACACTTTAAATACCATTCCCCCTATCAAAAATAAGAGTAAAAATACTCTCACTCCCTGGCTGACTCATTTAACTAGAATTCTTATGCTAAAGCGTGACAAAGCACGGAAACAATGACATGAAAATAAAACCCCTCAAACCTTACATTTGTACAAACAGTTGCATAACCTCACCAAGAAGCAAATTCACCTAGACAAAAAAAAATTATTATACAAGTTCTGAAAAAATTCAGAGGACTTCAGTTGGACAACCTGTTTTTCGAGGACTGCATTCATCTTGGAAGGGTTCCGAAGGGGCTGAGGATTTGTAAATTAACCAACAACATTGAAAATGGTTCAGTCCTTCACCATGAGTTACTTGAGTAGTTCGACCGGACTGGTATGGAATTCATGTGTCTTCTGATAAAGGAAAACCAAAGAAGTATAAATACTCTAAAAGAAGAAATAATGGTTTTGCAGGGGGAAATTGCATGGCATGGACTATTTGAGTCCAGTCCAGGGATTTACAATAGTATTTTCCCACAAGAGGAGCAGCATGAATCTACCATCAAGAAGAAGAAGCAGAAAAATTTAAAAATAGACCAGGAGGAATATGAACAAAAAAGGGCATATCCAATCCCTGGTACGAGTAACCGGCAAAGGGTATCGATTGTGGAAACAGATGAGGAAGCAACTGTAATCCAAATAGGTGACGAGAATGATGGCCCAGAAGTTTTTGAGAACAAAGGCTAGACTCAGAACAGGATTTTCGACCTTTGCCAAGAAGATCTGCATGACTGAAAAACAAAAATGGTTCCTAGACACCCAGGAACAACAATCAAAACTGGAAGAGTTATCGGGGACAACAAGGGGGCCAGAATGGAAGGAGGGGAAGACCGCCACCACAACCATATTACCAACGGTAAGGCCTTTTGAACTATTAGACAATTACTGGCTTGAAAAATGGGGTGAATGCCCTGAATTAGAGACACTAATTGGAACTGTTGAGAATGGACATTTAGGGAATAGAAAACATGTTATGGTTTCAGACATAACTAATGAAAATGCTGGGATGAATGGTATTTTTGAAGTAGAAGTGTCCGATGGTAATTACGGCAATAGTTTAAATGAAAATAATAGTAGCTTGGGTAAAATGAGTAACAACACTGACCCAAAAGGGAAGGTTACTATCGGGCATTCAAGGAATAATGATTCTGGGTGTGTATTGAATTTAATGAATGAGACAGTTGATGTAAACTATGGTCTTTTTGAAATGCATGACCTAAATGTTAACAATTTTAATGAAAATACAAGCTACATGACAACAACAAATAATAGTGCTGGTTTAAATGTAGAAAATGTTAACAGCAGCATTATTTTGATGGATGGCCTAATTGGTATTGACCACATAGAAAGTAAAAATTGTGTAAATGCCCTAAATATGACTATTGAAAATATAAGCTACATGACAACAATTAGTAATAGTGTTGGTTTAAATGTAGAAAATGTTAACAGCGTTATTGTGATGGATGGCCCAATTGGTATTGAACACATGGAAAGTAAAAACTTGTGTAAATGCCCTGAATATGACCAAAGAAACAACTTAAATGAAAATATTGGTTGCATGAATGAAAAAAAACAATGTCTTTGATTCAAATAATGAAAATGCTAATACTAATATTATAATAATGAATGGGTCAACAGGTGCTGAACACAAGGAAAATAAAAACTGTGTAAATACCCTCAATATGTCTGATGAAAGTATTGTTCTTTTTGAAATGAATAGTTTTGAAGCTAATAGTTTAACAACAAATATGAGTTTCAATAACTTTATAGAAGAAATGTGTAATAGCATTGATAACTCTGAGAACATGCACATGGAAAAAGAAAGTGATTGTTTTTGAATATAAGGGCTCAAGATTTACAACTATAGTGGAATCCCCATTAATGACACTCATGGTGAATTATTTACAAAGGGGTTTAGCTTCATCCCTAAAAAACAAAACCATATGGTCAGGACAATCTTGGATTTGAAGATGTTTGCAAGGGCCATTAACTTAAAATTGGTGATTGAAAATGGTGAAGTGAGAGAAGACCAAGGGACTATGCTGAAAAGAGAGAGTACATACAACCCCCTTTGTTACCACCAATGGCTTTATTTGAGAGAATCAATGAGATAGATTATAGAAGTTTAAAAAGTAATAGATCTAAACAATGGGAGCAAAATTTAACAAATGAGGAACAAAAAGTATTAACAGAAATAATGAGGAACCAAAAGTTATGAGTAATGAGGCCAGATAAGGGGGGTAGTGTAATCATAATGAGTCACCATGACTACACAAGTAGAATGATGAAATACCTGAATGACAGTTCTTATTTCAGTGTAGCATCACTGAATGAAATCAATATTTTAATGTAGGATTGGATATGACCTTAGAATAACTTTTTCAAGAACATTGTTTCAGTGAATATGAGATGACATTTTTGAAAGTGAAAAAACCCATTAATTCCTGCCTTTTTTGGGATCCCCAAAATTCATAAATCATAAGGGAATCCACCAATGAGACCAATTGTGGCAGGTAGGGGGAGTAAAACAGAACCCCTTGCAAAAATGCTGGATTTTCACTTAAAAGGTTTCTTTGAGGACAAAAAGCATGTGTTAAAGGATTCCTGGCATCTGTTAAAATGCATGGCAGAAAATGAATATAAAGAAAAAATAATATCTGTGAGTATAGATGTCAAAGACCTTTTTTGAGTATTCCACATGAATAAGGTTTGGAATACTTTCAGGAAGCCTTAAAGAAAGGAACTAGGTTCTCAGAAGGTACAATTTATGTTCTATCTACCCTCATGGAATCAGCTTTGAAAAACAATTTTGTTTGGCTCCAGGGAGAATATTTCAAACAAACCCAGGGGGTAGCAATGGGGGCAGCAGTAGCCCCAGTGTTTGTCAATATCATTCTATGGCAATGGGAAACTGAATTTGTACCAAGTTCCAGGTTCAGGAAAAATATCTATAAATATTATAGATTCCTGGATGATGATCTAATTCTATGGGAAGGTGAGCCAGAAGAGGTAGATGTATTTTTGCAATACATAAATTCCTCTACAATTTTTCTAAGCTTCACTAGTAAAATAGAGGCTGAAGCGGTTAACTACTTGGGTATACACCTATACAAGAACAGGGGGATGAGATGCTATGAATCTTGTATTTACAGGAAGCCCACTTACTCAAATGGGTTCTTACATTTTGAAAGCGATCACTCTTTTTGGCAGAAAAGGAATTTGGTTAAAAGCCAAATGATTAGGACATCTAGACTGACAACAGATGACATAAAATTTAAAGAACAGTTAGAAGAACTGAAGGATATGTTGAGAGCAAGAGGGTGCCCCAGTAGAGTGTTAGAGACTCAAGAAAAATATGTAATAGATAGTAGAAATGAGAGTTATCACCCTATACTAAAAAATCCAGAGAGCCTGGTAGGGACAAACAAACCAGAAGATGGTACTAGTTGTATATTAACATATGATCAGGATAGTTCAGATATAAGAAAAATAATAGAAAATAACTGGAATTGTGTTTTTGGAGCATTTAGACTGACAGAAAAATAGGTAAACCAAAAATAGTATTTAGAAGGGCATTTAACATCAAAAATTTATTTGAAAGGGGAAAAAAATAAAGACAGGATTTCACTTGGAAGTATGAGGAAATGTAATGGATGTAGGGAGTGTAGATTTATATATGAAACAACTAGTATAGTGATTGAAGGCTACAAACGAACAATTTCAGTAACAGGAAACTACAATTGTAGCACAAAAGGGGTTGTATATGTAGCCATGTGCCAGTCTTGCTGTGCATATTACATAGCAAAAATGGAGAATAAATTAAAAAAGAGAATATATCCGCACATATACGCAATAAGGAGACAGGATAAAAATAACACCCTTTACGGACACAGTATGGGATGTAAGGATTTTAGGAAGTTCCTTTTTTGCGTGCTGGAAAAGGTAGGGAGAGAAGAGAGGGGAGGCAACTGGACCTGCTTTTTGGAGTACAGGGAAACATATTGGCAGGTTTTATTAAATGCAACAGTTTTCCCTGGAATTAATAACAGAATTTCATTAAGTAGCTTATTGCATCTTAGGGCAGAAGTGATTTGAGTTGGAATGTTTTCCTTCTGCTTCTTTTATGGTTAACAATTATACTAGGAGAATGTTTACATTTATAAATAATTTCATCAAGCAGATGTTTTTTAAAAAAAAATTTCTTATATGGAAAGGAATTTTTTTATAATTTGGTTAGTAAGATCAGGAAAATGTATATATATATATATATATATATATATATATATATATATATATATATATATATATATATTTTTTTTAAATATCTACTGATGGATTTTAAATGGAGGAATTAATTTGCAAGTTTAATGAACTGTAAAATGTGTTGATTGGGGCAATTACTTTAATGAGTTGTATATAAAAAGAGGGAAGAGGGTAAGTGCGTTTATCTGATGAAGTTCCGTTTTGGAGTGTGAATAAAAGGAATGAAACCGCTAATAACCTTACCTGCCTGGAATCTGGCTTTCCTTCCTCACCAAACCTCTATCTGGACTTTTCCCCCTCAGAAACAGCTACCAAATGCAACACTTTCTTTATTGACATCATGGCTTTTCTTACTTGCAGCTCTCCCCATTTAATCAACCTTAAAACTTTATTAGCCCTGACATCCTTGTCTTTAATCTCCAAGATATTTTCACATAGTTTGTTAGACAGCTGTTAAAGAAACAGAAACCCTGTTCTCATTCGGCTAATGTTCTCCCTGCTGCATAGCTTAAGGTTGCTGCAGACTCTGCTGCATACCCAGTCTCAATTCTCATAAACAGATCTATTCAGGATTCCTGTGTCCCTGCCCTGTGGAAAAAAATAATTATTGCTGTCCTCCATAAAGGATTTAACTCTTCTGAATCCTCTAACATTAAGCCAATTGCCATGTTATTCCCCTTTTCTAAGATAATGGAAAAGTCTATTCATAAGCAACTCCTTCCATACCTCTTACAAAATGATCTCCTAACCCAGTTCTGTCTAGCCTCTACATTTCTTATTCCTTCCTAAAATTGTTGTATTCCAATGGTATTAACTTGTATGTCTATAATTAAATATTACACACACTCCTATATGCCATTTGTTTGCATTTAAAAACACAACTATGTGCTGTACATGAGCCTGTGCTGCAATGTTAGATGATATTTTATGTGTGAGTATTAAGAATGCA
The DNA here is from genome assembly GCF_019279795.1 of Protopterus annectens. Classification (NCBI taxonomy): domain Eukaryota; kingdom Metazoa; phylum Chordata; order Ceratodontiformes; family Protopteridae; genus Protopterus; species Protopterus annectens. The sequence continues at coordinate 650,076,117 of NC_056743.1, forward strand.
AGGCTGTTTCTTATAATTGTATCTGTTTAGTAATTGTTTAAATGGAGCTTTTCTCCCCGGGCCTCCGCTGAAAATGGACCTGTGTCCAGTCAGAATTTCCCGGTCATCAAATATAAAATAAAATAAAATAAAATAAAAACTAACCTCAACACAACATGGTTTCCAACCAGGCCACAGTACCACTACAGCTCTTCTCAACTTTTCTGACACAATTAATAAATCTAGAAACCAAAGAAAGTTTATTTCTGTTTTTCTAGATCTTTCAAAAACCTTTGACACCATATCATATGAGAAACTTCTGACTCAAATATCTTCTCTAGGCCTTTCCAAACCAGCTGTTCTGCAGTTCTTTAACTACCTGTCTAAAAGATACCAGTCTGTCAAATGCCTCTCTCCTCTCTGTCTCTGTCTCCCTCTCTGTTCTTTTCTCCTAGCTAAAACAGGTGTACCTCAGGGCCATATTCTTGGTCCACTGCTCTGTAACATTTATCCCTTTTGGGAAAAACATGTACCCATGAATTACCACATAGGTGGCAGTACACTAAACACAGAAAGTGTGATGAGAGACTTAGGGACACAGGTGGACAGTGGTCTCACCTTCAATAACCAGATCGCCACAACAGTCAGGAAATGCTTCTATGTGGCACACCTCATCACCAAGGGCTTTTCATCCAGAAAAATGAGGTCATTGTCCCACTGTACTCATCCCTCATTAGACCCATTATAGCGTATAACGCCCCATTTGGTATGTACCTCACAAGACATCTGCAACAGCTGGAAAGGCCACAGAAATACCTCACTAAAAGAATCACAGGCCTAAAGCAGATGCCATATGCTGACCATCTAAAAAAACTCCAGCTATACCCTGTGGCATATCATCTACTCAGAGGTGATCTCTGCTTAACATACAAGGCCATGTCAAACCCTGAGCTGTTGGACATGCTCCACTTAAAGAAATCCCGATCCCTCATAGCCACACGCTCCAGGGATCTAAACCTTGTCATCACAATGAACAAAACATGCTTGAGGGATAGCTTCCTGACCCAGAGACTCCCCATACTCTGAAATAGACTGCCCATACATATCAAGCAGAGCGCCTCCTTGGCCCTCTTCAAAAGGAACCTTGATGATTGGATGGGAGATAGGAAATTCATCCCGGGGATCATGTCAGTCGCCCTGCTAGACAGAGGTCCAGGGAAGTAAATATTGTGGGACGAAATATCCAGGGATTGTTATGGCTAGGCTTGTATAGGCCCTAGGGCCAATAGCCTAGTACCAACCTATGAACCTATTTTCATCAATAATCTATATTCCTCTTCTCAGCAAGCTTGCTTTATTCAGTTTGCAGATGACTCAACTCTCTTCTGACATTTAACTACAGCTACAATCCATGGCACAAGATCTGCCTTCAACTTAAAGGAAATGTGGCTACATCAAAATCAGCTTTTACTTAATTCCGGAATGATTAAACTAGTACTATTTTTTTCCAAACTCCCATGCCAGTGCTAAAATTAACTTTCACATTACGTCTCTAAAAAATATAGCTATTGAAGTAGTTATTCATCCAAATTACTTGGAGTCACCATAGATGACAACTTAAAGTTTGATTTCCACATACAAAACTGTATAAAAAAATCAACAAAAGCTAGATTTGCTATATAGAGCAAAAAAAAAAAACTATATATATATATATATATATATATATATATATATATATATATTGCTACTTCTAATAGAGTCAACTCTTATTAATCTTTTACCTTCTGCTCTCTATGGCTCACCTGTTTTGACTAACATCCAGATATGTCTTAAATCACAGCTGTAGCAGTGCTATAATGTTGTTGTTGTTGTGTCTTTCGGCTTTTCCCGGTTAGGGGTCGCCACAGCGGAACTCCAGTCTGCTAATGATTGGTAGTTGATTTTTACGTGCCAAATTACCAGCCCTGACGCACAACCTTCAACGAAGGTACGCCCATTCATGCATGTCTCCATGCAGAAGACGTTCTAGCTGAGAATCGAACCGGACAGCATCTTACTGTGAGGCGACAACGCTACCGCAGCACCACCACCGCAGTGCTATAATAAGGTAGCTAAATTTGCAGGCCATGTCAAACCCTGAGCTGTTGGACATGCTCCACTTAAAGAAATCCCGATCCCTCATAGCCACACGCTCCAGGGATCTAAACCTTGTCATCACAATGAACAAAACATGCTTGAGGGATAGCTTCCTGACCCAGAAACTCCCCATACTCTGAAATAGACTGCCCATACATATCAAGCAGAGCGCCTCCTTGGCCCTCTTCAAAAGGAACCTTGATGATTGGATGGGAGATAGGAAATTCATCCCGGGGATCATGTCAGTCGCCCTGCTAGACAGAGGTCCAGGGAAGTAAATATTGTGGGACGAAATATCCAGGGATTGTTATGGCTAGGCTTGTATAGGCCCTAGGGCCAATAGCCTAGTACCAACCTATGAACCTATTTTCATCAATAATCTATATTCCTCTTCTCAGCAAGCTTGCTTTATTCAGTTTGCAGATGACTCAACTCTCTTCTGACATTTAACTACAGCTACAATCCATGGCACAAGATCTGCCTTCAACTTAAAGGAAATGTGGCTACATCAAAATCAGCTTTTACTTAATTCCGGAATGATTAAACTAGTACTATTTTTTTCCAAACTCCCATGCCAGTGCTAAAATTAACTTTCACATTACGTCTCTAAAAATATAGCTATTGAAGTAGTTATTCATCCAAATTACTTGGAGTCACCATAGATGACAACTTAAAGTTTGATTTCCACATACAAAACTGTATAAAAAAATCAACAAAAGCTAGATTTGCTATATAGAGCAAAAAAAAAAAACTATATATATATATATATATATATATATATATATATATATATATATATTGCTACTTCTAATAGAGTCAACTCTTATTAATCTTTTACCTTCTGTTCTCTATGGCTCACCTGTTTTGACTAACATCCAGATATGTCTTAAATCACAGCTGTAGCAGTGCTATAATGTTGTTGTTGTTGTGTCTTTCGGCTTTTCCCGGTTAGGGGTCGCCACAGCGGAACTCCAGTCTGCTAATGATTGGTAGTTGATTTTTACGTGCCAAATTACCAGCCCTGACGCACAACCTTCAACGAAGGTACGCCCATTCATGCATGTCTCCATGCAGAAGACGTTCTAGCTGAGAATCGAACCGGACAGCATCTTACTGTGAGGCGACAACGCTACCGCAGCACCACCACCGCAGTGCTATAATAAGGTAGCTAAATTTGCAGGCCATGTCAAACCCTGAGCTGTTGGACATGCTCCACTTAAAGAAATCCCGATCCCTCATAGCCACACGCTCCAGGGATCTAAACCTTGTCATCACAATGAACAAAACATGCTTGAGGGATAGCTTCCTGACCCAGAGACTCCCCATACTCTGAAATAGACTGCCCATACATATCAAGCAGAGCGCCTCCTTGGCCCTCTTCAAAAGGAACCTTGATGATTGGATGGGAGATAGGAAATTCATCCCGGGGATCATGTCAGTCGCCCTGCTAGACAGAGGTCCAGGGAAGTAAATATTGTGGGACGAAATATCCAGGGATTGTTATGGCTAGGCTTGTATAGGCCCTAGGGCCAATAGCCTAGTACCAACCTATGAACCTATTTTCATCAATAATCTATATTCCTCTTCTCAGCAAGCTTGCTTTATTCAGTTTGCAGATGACTCAACTCTCTTCTGACATTTAACTACAGCTACAATCCATGGCACAAGATCTGCCTTCAACTTAAAGGAAATGTGGCTACATCAAAATCAGCTTTTACTTAATTCCGGAATGATTAAACTAGTACTATTTTTTTCCAAACTCCCATGCCAGTGCTAAAATTAACTTTCACATTACGTCTCTAAAAAATATAGCTATTGAAGTAGTTATTCATCCAAATTACTTGGAGTCACCATAGATGACAACTTAGTTTGATTTCCACATACAAAACTGTATAAAAAAATCAACAAAAGCTAGATTTGCTATATAGAGCAAAAAAAAAAAACTATATAGCTACTTCTAATAGAGTCAACTCTTATTAATCTTTTACCTTCTGTTCTCTATGGCTCACCTGTTTTGACTAACATCCAGATATGTCTTAAATCACAGCTGTAGCAGTGCTATAATGTTGTTGTTGTGTCTTTCGGCTTTTCCCGGTTAGGGGTCGCCACAGCGGAACTCCAGTCTGCTAATGATTGGTAGTTGATTTTTACGTGCCAAATTACCAGCCCTGACGCACAACCTTCAACGAAGGTACGCCCATTCATGCATGTCTCCACGCAGAAGACGTTCTAGCTGAGAATCGAACCGGACAGCATCTTACTGTGAGGCGACAACGCTACCGCAGCACCACCACCGCAGTGCTATAATAAGGTAGCTAAATTTGCAGCTAATATGCAACATAGCACATCATTGTTCTGCGATACATGCTTTCATCTGCTTAGAACTTCCACATCAACTAGCCCATACACAACTTCTTATAAACCATAAAATACTATATAACCCTTCTACCTACCCTTCTGTCTCCTCTTCCTCACTATTTCCCAAATCACACTCTGGACTGTCAAGACAAAAACCTGCATAGCCAAACTGTGGAACTCTGTCCCAAATTCAATCAGAACTATATCAAGCCTCCATGTATTTAAGTTCTGTCTCAAAGAATTTCTCACTAACTCATGAATATGCCCATGCACTTTTTGTATATGATCTACATCAAGAAACAGTTTACATTCTTACTAACCTTTCATTCTACTATTTATATTCTTTCAGCACTTGCCCTCTCCCCATTCTTAGGGGGATATGTATCATCATTTTTTGATTATTTCCTAGCATTATAGGCTATGCTTCTAATACTTTTGTATATACTGATTGTTCTATTTAATTGCATTTTTTCTTTTATTATTGCATCACTTGTTCTCATGCTTTATTGCATCCTATGTATTCCACTGTTAAATTGTATATGTGTATGTGTATATATATATATATATATATATATATATATATATATATATATATATATATATATATATATATATATATATATATATATGGGTTCCATTTAGAAGCTCGAAAGCTCGAAATACTGAAATCTCGAATTTCAGAATTTTGAGCCCAAGAAGCCAAGCCACATAATAGCGAAAGTTTAGAAGTGTGAAATTCAAAACCTCGAATACCGGAGGTTTTGAATTTCGCACTTCTAAAGTTCCGCTATGGTCATGTATTCAGGTAGGTGTGTGTGTGTGTGTGTGTGTGTGTGTGTGTGTGTGTGTGTGTGTGTGTGTGTGTGTGTGTGTGTGTGTGTTAAGGGGTTTGGGTAGGGGCTGTGGTTTGTGTCAGTGTGTTTTGTTGCTGTGATGTGTGTGTGCGAAGAGAAAGTGGCTTGTGTGGTGGTGTTTTGTGTGTTTGTATGTAGTGCGACCTCTGAGTGAGAATATTTAAGTAGGGGGGGTGTGGGGGGCACAACTTTCATGTAGTAGAGTGATTGTGTGTGTTTGTGTGGTGGATGGTGTGTGTGTGTGTGTGTGTAGTAAAACCGTGAAATTCAAAACTTCCAGTATTCGAGGTTTTGAATTTCGCGGTTTTTAGTTTTCGTTGTTTTGTGGATTCCACTTCTTTGGTTCGAGATACTGAAATTCGAGATTTCAGTATTTCGAGCTTCTGAAGTGAATCCATATATTTTTTTTTTTTTTTAATTACAGCTATACTGCTGTTTTATTTGATATTTATCTCTGGTGCTTTTCACACTTGGCCTCCTTATTACTCAGTTGGTTTTCCGCAGTAAACAAATATTCAATAAATAAAAAAAAAAACTGTAACGATCCAGTTAAATAGTGACTTATGTACAGTTAGGATTACTTAGTGGTGGGGCTTGAGACTGGAGCGTGGCTATGTTTCACCTGTCTTGCACTGGATGCCCGGCTTTCACCTAATTAGCCTGTACGCTATGATTGATCAAAGCCTGTTTCACACCAGATTGGGTGTCTGGCTGTCACCTAATTAGCATGGAAGTTGTGGTTTAGCCAGCCAGATATGAACAAGTTTATCCTCCATGTTTGTACCTCCAAAATAAGTGAACAAAAAAAATGTAATTTTGTTTGTTTGTGTCTTTCGGTTTTTCCCGGTTAGGGGTCGCCACAGCGGAATTCCGGTCTGCTAATGATTGGCAGTAGAGTTTTATGTGCTGGCTTGCCGGGCCTAACTCACAACCTTCAATGAAGGAACACCCATTCACGCATGTCGCCACACAGAAGACGCTCTGAGAATGGAATGGGCAACGTCTAACTGTGAGGCGACAACGCTACCGCAGCACCACCACCGCAACCGAACCAAAAAAAATAAATGTAATCAAATTTTACACCACAATGAAGTGTTACCAAATGTCAGTGTACAATTTGAAAGCACTTTCAGGCAGTTTCATTAGAGCCGTCATGCTGAGAAACTATTTAAAAAAATACTGCATATAAAAATCCAAAAATACAGCAAAACAATTGAAAACTGCTTTAAAATTAATTTATGGTGCTGGCCCACTTTTATAGGGCTAATGACCCTTTTATTCAATAAAAATTAAAATTAAAAATAATTCAGCCAATATATAATAAGATTGTAAAACAGTATTGCAGCAAATACCTGCGTGCATCTTTAACATGAAATTACTCCAGCCAACTCCAAAAGGAAACTCGGTTACAAAGCTTACTACTGATTATTTTTGCAAACATACTGGTGCTGTTTGCCCTAATTTTCCTGAAAAAAAGAGAAGAAAGTTAAACATTTAGCTTCTCCTGTGACAGTTTCTGTGAATCAAGAAATGATAGTTGTAGGGGACTGTTAAGGCACAGATTCAGCCTTTTCTCCTTATGTTTTTGATTCAGATTCTGAAGAGGGTATCTGAAGCTCTCTGTTTTTTTCTGAGACTATTTTCAAGATGAGCCATTGTTTTCACTGGGAGAACACTGAGGTTTCTCATTCCATTAGAAAAATGATTTGCTACAGTGGAATTTGCAGAACCCTCACCCACCCCCCCCCTAGTGCTACCAGCATTGGAAAATGTGTTTTTCACAGCCTGTGCTTCCCCTGAAAAACAGATCGACTTTACAAAGCTTCTCTGTCTTTCATGTTTTTAATCGCAAGCCTTACCTAGCAGATATAGTTTTAGTTAATCCAATTGCTGTCAAGCATTTTGCTAATTCTAATCGTTCTCCTTTTGATAAGGATGGTAAAGCTATTGATAGGTTTAGGGGAAAGTGTATGCTTATGCAACTTTAATTTTTCAGAATTCTCAATTGTCTTGCTGATACATTAAAGTTTATAGTATTTGTGAAAGAATGAGGAATGTTTTGACTGCAGTTTTGTCTTGTGAGGAAAAATCTGCTTTGTGTACATCAGTTTCTTCCATTTGCCAGGTTACTACTCATTGTTTGAAGTGTGTTTATGGCTATAGATGCTGCTTCTGGGGCTGTTGCCACTATTGCTGTTTTTAGATTACTTGCCTGGCTGCATTCTGAGAACTTCCCAGAAGATGTCAGGAATAAAATTTTGAATTTTCCTTTGGTCCTATTTGACCCTCTGCTACAGAGCCTATAAAAAGTGTGATGTGCTAGGTAAGCTGATTCAGTGAACCTCTCAGATATTTTAGTCCTTCCCTAAATTAGGTGGCACAGTGGTGCATCAGTTTACATTGTTGCCTCACAGCAAGAGGTTCTTCAGTTCGATTCTCGAGTGGAATGCTTTCTGTGCAGAGTCCGTATTTCCTCCCTGAGTTTGGGTTTCCTCCCATGTTAAAAAGACATACATCTGGAATATTTCTCCCTGGGCCTCTCCTGAAAATTGGCTTGTTCCAAGTCAGACTTTTTCAGTAAACAAATGTTAAATAAATAAATAAAATTCTTCAAGGGATTTTTTGCTTCTTCATCCAGTTTTGGCAAGAAGCAAATAGAGTGTCTCAGCAGAATGTTGGTAAACAGATGTTTGAAAAACAATGACAGGGAGGATTAAAAAAAGCAGGGTTCCCCACAACAAAGGACAGTCAAACAAGGCATAATGACTGTGCAAGAGACCTTGTCATCACCACCCTGCAGCCTACACATAGTAAGTCCTTGCTGAGTCTAATTATGTTGGCTGCCAAAAAAAGCAATTACTAGAAAATGGAAAGCAAAGTCTAAATCAATTATACTAGAAGTAGTGGATATAGTAACAGAGATAAAATAACTGGAAATGGGAACTTTAGAATAGGATAAGAGCAAATTACATATAAAAATGGGAATTATGGGAACATTGCATGCAGAATATCATTTTGGAGGAGGGATGAGGTTTAAAAGAAGGCAGGATTTGAATGAACTATGTAATGTTTTACCATGACTGGATAGATTATAAGTGATGTATAATATTTGCAACTAAAAATATGTCAATATGGTTTGTTTTCATTTATGTAAATGCACAATTGCTTATGTAACAAGTCACAAGTGATAATTTAATAAAGATGTTTCTTGTTTTAAATTACAGCTGAGTGCACCTCCAGGCATTTCTGCAGTTAACTCCTACTGCACCTCTAGGTGTCAAATATTGCTTGTTCAAATTTGCATTAATAATTCAAAAAACATGCTACATACAATGCAACAGAACATTTTAGCTTGAAGCATACTTGATAGCAAACACAATTGCAGTGATATTTGACCTCTGTTAGTATTTGCTAGAACTGTAAGTTGATAACTTCATTTTTTAAAGGCTCAAATCACACTCACTGGGAGTTAAAAGTATACACTCAAAAGAGATGTACTGGAGGGAATGAGTTAAAAAAATGTTAGTAGTGCCAAAGAAAAAAAATTATTGGAGGCCAGTTCTGGATCTGTCATTTCTGAATCAGTTTGTGATCATAATTCTTCCACTTCACAATCTATTAGCCCTTCTTAATCATATGAGTTTTCTAGTAATCTTAGATTTAAAAGGTGCATATCATCACATTCCTAATCATCCAGCTATTAGATGTTTCATAAGGTTTTGTGTGCCTGGATGACATTTTCAGTTTTTTGTCCTACCCTTTGGGCTAACCACTTCTCCAAGAGTGTTCACAACTTGTCTAGCTTCTGTCATAATCCATTGCAGGCTACAGGGTATCTATATATGTTCTTCCTTCCTTATCAATGTTGCAGTTTTCTTTAGCCTTGAGGATATCCTGCCAAGGATTGCTAAACATCTAGCCAGCATGCCAAAGTCTTTACACCTTCCGGGCACCAGAAGTATGGCCTGTGTGCAAGGCATAAGGTATGTATGTGATGTATGAGCACAAAATCCTCAGAACTTCTTTGCTGCCAGTCCAAATACTATGTTTGAATTTGGCCTGCAAGCCATTCACAGAGCTGGTTTCATTACCATGTCTTCTAAAGATAATTGCTTCATTTGGGTCTTTTCCTTGCTTCTTTGTGCTTCCTTTTACCTTAATCTGCAGTCATCCAGGAAGTGAAATGTGAGTATGGGAGCAGATTTCACCATATAGATATTCACAAACAGTGCTTTTTTTGTTTGTGTGCTAACCATGACCATATGCAGTTTGAGATCTGTCAGGTGTTTGCCCATGAGACACTGCAGTCATTCGTCTCTTTCCATTTATTTGGAGAACCAGCAGTTGAACCTTTTGGCTTAGGGTATCTGGTTTCTGATGTTTAAAAAAGTTACTATGAACTCTTGCAAGTAGATTCTCCTTGGCTTTCTGCAGTCCCTGTATTGCTGGCTGCCCTTTTGGATACTTTCACTGCAGCTTTTCAGACCTCTAATTCATAACCTCCTACCCATAAGAAACTGGACAGGTTCTACAGAGTTACTGAAGCTCTACAGTTTTTATGTAAAAGCCCTTCCTCTAATCTTGCTGTTATTTCTGTAGCCAGTGAGAAACCATCCACATTAATATTCTCTGTGCTTTTACTTTCTGATAAGGACAGCCATCCCATAGATAGGTATGATAAAAAAAGTATAAATCTCTGCTACCTTAACCTTCAAGGCTATTCACTACCAGACTCATATGGCTAGGTATGTCCTTGCTCTTCTCTCCCAACATGGGGGCGTTCTGGCTTATTTGCCTGATTCAGAGGGTAAGACATCTGCCATTTACCTTATGTGCTCTGCTTCTCAGGTGGCTTTTCATCCTATTAAGTGCAGTTAAGATACTGCTTCCTCTAGGGTAATTGCATCTGGATCTGTTAAGATATTCTTGGTTGCACCTCTAGGCTCTGCTTGAAGACATCAAGGACAAATTATTGGAGGAGCCAGTCACTTCCAATTTTGAGCTCTGCACTTTGGTCTCACTGCAGGTGTGTTCAAAAAATGCATGGCAGTAGTTTGCGCTCACCTGTGACATCAAGGATTGCGGATGTTTCCATAACTGAGCAACTGGCTCATAACCTCCCTGACCAGGCATCTTCTACTACAGGCCAAGGACTCCACACTACAACTCTGTTCCTCTCTAGGGATTACAATAAATTCTAAAAAAATCTGCTCTAGAGCCATATCAGAACTTGGTCTTCATAGGAGCAGAAATAGACACAAGAAGGATGATATCAAGACTTCCGCAAGACAGATTAGATAATCTTTGGTATTATGTAAAAATGTTGATCAGAAAGAAACGAGCATCTGCCAAACTAGTTCTTCAAGTACCGGGCAAAATGGCCACCTCAATTGTCCTCATTCCCTTAGCTTATCTTCACATGAGAATACTTTAATGGTTACGTTCGATGCAGTGGTCAATTCTAGAGCTACCAATGACACACAAAATCATAGCAAATTCATGCAAAAAGTATTTTCAGTGGTGGATTCACTCTCCTGTGGTATCTCAAGGCCATCACTTTATTCCTTCCTAACTCCAAGCCACAGTGACCATAGACTCTTCCCAGATTCGGGGGGGGGGCATTATCTAGGGAAGACAGTTCAAGGCATCTGGCATCAGCACAAGGCCGATTTGCACATAAAAGTCCTGGAGATGCAGACTGTGCTTTTAGCATTGCAAGCATTTCAAGACTCACTCCCTCTGGGAATGATAGCAATCCATTCGTACAGCATGTCTGTTGTCTGGTACATAAAAAAGCAAGGGGGAACCAAATCGTATCCCCTTTGTTGGGAAGCCCTAAAGGTCTTGCAATGGGCTACATCTTCCAATTACTTTCTGATAGCAATGCACATCCCAGAGATGTCCAATGTAATAGCAGACAAATTGAGCAGAGCTATACTGTTGTCACACAAGTGGTCCCTCAATCAAAAAATTGTGGAAGAGTTTTTCTGAAAATGGGGCCAGCCTTGCTGCAACCTTTTTGCTTCACCTACCAATGCCAAATGCAGCAATTACTTTGCTCTGACCCCCCCCCCTTCCGGGGAAGTCCCCAAGGGATGCACTTGTTCACAACTGGCCTCTACTTCTTTATGGCTATCCTCCAATTCCTCTAATTCTCAAACTACTGCAGAAAGCAAGTTTGTTGAAGATGACAGTTATCATAATTGCCCCCTATTGGTCTCACCAAATCTGATTCCCCTTCCTTCAGCCTCATACTCAGGATGAATTATGAATTCTGAACTCCATTCCAGATCTTCTGACTCACCCATCAGGAATGCTTCATCCCAATCTAAACAACCTCAAACTGACAACTGGCTGCTCCAATTCCCCTCATAGCCAGGTTTTCTTCCCTTTCCTCTCCTGTAAGATGCATTTTAATTTCTTCACAAAAGTCATCCACATGCAAACTGTACAAGGGAAAATGGAAGAAGTTTGTTTTATAGGCTAATTGTAATCAGGCTGATCCCTTTACTGCTCCTCTATATTTTATATTGGATTTCTTGGCTAAATTTTTCAATGAAGGTGCTGCTGCAGCTACTATTAGAGTTCAATTGGCAGCAATTTTAAACTTTCATATAGGAGAAAACAGGCTTTGTAAAGCCTTCTTCAAAAGGAACTGCACTTCTAAGGCCTCCATACAAAGCCTCATCACCACCTTAGGATCTAAATTTTGTGTTGTCACATATTATCTATCCTCCCTTTGAACCTTTTGCTAGCTGTGACTTACAATTTCTTTCTTGAAAGATGCTCTTTTTAGTAGCTATCATTTTAACAAGGAGTTTCAGAATTACAAGCTTTATCTTTACGCACCAACCCCTCCTTTCTGCCCAAGGTTATATCTGAAAGTAACCTCAATCAATCTGTTGAGTTGCTGGTATTCTTCCCAAATTTTCCGAACAATGGAGAATATTCATTACATTTATTGGACATTCATAAACAGCTATGCTTTTGCCTACATAGAACTGCAGAATTCAGAAAATCAGATCAGCTATTTGTTTCCTATTCTACCACTAAGAAAGGCTTATCAGTATCTAGGGTTACCTTATCCAAATGGCTCTCTGAATGCATTTCATCCATTTAAAATTCTAAGAACAAGACTCTCCCAACACCTGTCAAAGCTCATTCCACCAGAGTGATGGCTGCTTCTTCAGCTTTCCAAGCAAGGCTGTCTTTGTACAGTATCTGTGCTTCAGCCACATTGGCAATCCCTTATACCTTTATTACTCATTAAAGAGTAGATTTGGCCTCCAGGAGTAGAACATCCTATGGTTCTATGGTCCTGAGGAATATACTCCCATGAACCACCCAGGATTTGGGTAGCTTGGGATGCAGTCCCTCAGCTGAGAATAAAGGCGAGATTAACAACATCACATAAAGACGTTATGTACTTACCATAATGTTCCATTTGTGTTGTCCATCTCTGCCTTTATTCTTACAACCCACTCACCTACCCCCAGCCTATGCTCCTGGGAGACCGGGTATTAGGAATTGGATATCCCTTGGACTCTATAGCCTCAGAAACCACTTATTCTTACACTATAAATATTTTTACCTACAACCTTCATTCCACTAATGTTTCTTTCTCATGGGCAAACAAGATCTGAGGGTTTAGGAAACTGCATATGGGTAATGGAGAATGCCCATGGACTTTGTTGAAGGCCTCAAGCTTTTGAAATAGGCTGAGATGGATCTGAAAGATCAGATCTGACCCACAAGTGAGAATAAAGGTGGAGATAGATAACATACATGAAACGTTATGGTAAGTACATAACATCTTAATTTGTTTACATACAAGTGCATTCCTGCCAAATTGCCTTCCTTAGATCACTGTTGCTGTGTTCAAGCACTATTGGGTTGTCTCGCTGAGGTAACCTTATGGTCTGGACTAAAGCCGGGAAAGTTTCCTTACACTAGTGTGTCTGGAGTATTGCCTAGGCCTGTGGGCATAGGGTGCATGGGTGGATGTAGGATTGCAAGATCCTCAGAATATCTTGGCGGGAGTCCAAATGCAGGATCTTCACTCCGATGATCTGCTTACTGCTTTTGGCTGCTACCATTGCCTACACATATTGAGATAAGTGCATTATTGGGAACCTTCTTTTTCTTGTATTTTTCATTGAAATATATGTTAATGTCAGAGAGGGAAGTGTCACTGTGGCAAGCAGATATGATATCCATCCACTCCCAGAGCTTATTTTGTGTAGAGGTTAAACTCTATTACAGAAACTCAGATCTGTCATTCGGTTGTGCCTAAGACCCTACATACTTGTCTTTCCTCATTAAATACTTGGAAACCCAATGTTTTGAAGCAGCTCATGCAATCCAAGATGATGGAACTCTATGCCTCTGACATCACATTCACACCAAAAATGCTCAGAAAGGCTAGGAGTGAAAAGTCCACTACCTGGTGATATTCAAATAAACCCATTGAGATAATGAGGAATCCATAGTACTTCAGACTCCTTTACAGACTTCTGCTATCTTGACCCTGCCAGAAGCTGATATGTGATCTGACTTTCACACGTCCAAGACTGTTCATACAAAAATAGTTGAGGAGGGGGAACAGAGAGTGGTTATTTCAGAAGGAACTGGAGAGCATTCCTCAAATCCTTGTGCAGGAAGATGTGCTAAGTGCTTTGAGGTTTGTCAAGGTACAAACCCACCATGCTTCATTAGGACAGACACCGCCCTTAAAAAAAAAAAAAAAAAAAAAACAGAAGAAAAAAATGCTTATCCAATTTAGACATCTCAGGAGAAGGAATGGTTGCAATTCTCACAGGGCCCATCTAAGGCCATCTTGTCTCTGAAGTCTCCTTCATTTCTGTCAACTTCTGTCCTCCTCTCCCCTCCCCCAGAAGAGACAAATGAATGTTAATAGGAAGAGGAACAATCTGATTCCAATTGGGATTTTTGGCCTATTTATCACAAAAGTCTATTCTTCTGGTCAGCTTGCCTTTGATGACACCCAGTACCCTAACTTCCACCATTGAGGAAATATTTGGAGAAAATTGTAACTAAAATGATGCAGCACTTTTATTGGGGATCAAAACTGGTATTTGGTGTGCTAAAAGATATTACAGTCTACAGGAGGTAGAGCATCCTGCACCTTCTCCTATACCTTTAGTCTTAGCCTTCCTGGATGCATTTGTGTCCACTTAGACTTTTCCTGATTCCCAGCCTCCAGCACCCATGAAGCCTGATAGGTTTTATAAGGTCTCTGAGGATCTTAAATGTCTTTACAAAAATCCTGTACCAGATCTGTTGGCCTTTTCCATTTCCACTGACAAATGTATGTGTAGATCAGTATGTACTGTACGTATACCTTTAAGAAGCTGTCCAGGGGCTTGCACATGTGTATAAATACTGAGCAAGTGCGATCCTGACTGGCTTTTTGTAGTAAGATGTTGAGATGTAGGCATGCATGTTTGTATAGTCTGTCAGTTAATCAGTTCATTTATATTTTGTACTATTACTAACCATCCTGATGTGTTTCTGTGTAATGAAGCATATAAACAAACTATCCCACCTGTTTGTCTTCACTTGCAAAACAAGACTAGCGACATGTTGTAAAAATGGGATCCAGATTCAGGATCGAGAGGCATCAGTTACTGTTGGAGGAATATACAAGAGTGGATCATCCCTACTGCATGTACAACTTGCAAAAAAAGTCAGGAATTAATTTCAGGAATCAAAAGTTGCTTAAATGATTTCGTACTCAGAAAATATAAAACGAGGCACTGAGAACGCTAAAAACAAATTTCTAGTTATATGATATGTCTGAAACTGTGATGTACTGATAGAAATATTCAAAATAACTGTGGGAAATGTTTAAAATAATGCCTAAATCTCATAAAATGTATAAAAATAAGGAAAGCAGCCACATTTGTTCACTATGAGCTACTATTTCGCTTTAATTAAAGCTATTCAACATATCCGAGGTGTATGAAGTGTTCGCAAGTTTGTGCAGCGTTACAGTACAGTTATTTCACAAAATAAGCCATTTCAAAGCATATTTTGCAATGTACAGTATTCTGAAGAGTTATTGTGCATTTGAATGTTATTACAAGTATTGGCGGTGTATGCATGTTCGAAAATTATTACAAGGGCCATATTTTCAGTGTGTTTGGGCATAATTTGTTGGCATGGCTGAAGGATTTGGAAAACCTGGTCCACTTGTATTTGATGATAATATTCCTGAGAAGTGGAGAGTGTTTGAGCAAGAATATGATATTTTCATACAAGCTGCATTTTCTGATAAAGATGACTGTACAAAGGCATTTATTCTGCTTAATTTAGCTGGTTCAGAAGCCATAGAAAGAGAGCACTCATTTGTGTATGCACCTGCTGTATTTGCAAGAGAGGGGGAAACTGTCATTTACTGGTACCCACTGAGTCAAGGGAAGACCCTGAGTGCTTAAATGTAAATTTAGAGAAATGTGTAACCCCCAAACATATATTACGATGGAAAGACACTTGTTTTACACGAGGGATCAAAACCCTGGTGAAACTTTTGCAGCATATATAACGGACTGGAGAAATAATGCTAAAATGTGCAGATCTGGTGATTTAAGGGATGAGTTGATAAAAGACAGACTTGTGCGTGGTATTAAAGATGATGCTGTGAGATATTTTGCTTCAGAACAGTGATTTAACTTTGAATAAGGCCATAGAGAATTGTCAGACATATGATC